>NC_134782.1:28370239-28382739 GCF_046742065.1 Oratosquilla oratoria
ATTCTGAAAGAATGCAGGAATGAACTGGCAGACAAAATACATAGCATAATAAGCAGTTCCTTAAAAGAAGGAAAAGTTCCAGAAGATTGGAAAAAAGCAAATATAGTACCTATATATAAAGGAGGAAATAAAGAAGAACCTACCAACTATAGACCAGTCTCTCTAACAAGTACAATAGCAAAAATTTGTGAAAGAATTATCAAAAGTAGATGGGTAAAATACTTGGAAAAAAACAACGTACTAAATCCAAGGCAATTTGGATTCAGACAAGGACGATCATGCGTCACCAATTTAATATGTTTCTATTCAAGGCTAATAGATATAATACAAGAAAGAGATGGATGGGCTGATTGTGCATTTCTAGACCTAAAAAAAGCTTTTGACAAAGTACCACATAAGAAGTTGCTTAAGAAATTAGAATATGAAGGAGGAATACAAGGTAAATTGCTAAATTGGATGGAAGACTTTTTGCAAGAAAGAAAAATGAGAGTAGTGATAAGAGATCAGCACTCAAAATGGAATGAAGTAATAAGCGGTGTCCCGCAGGGAACAGTTCTGGCCCCAATAATGTTTGGTATATATATTAATGATATGGATGAAGGAATTGAAAGCTATATGAGCTTCTTTGCAGATGATGCAAAACTACTGAAAAGAGTGAAAACTGAAGAAGATTGTGAATCACTACAGAGAGATCTAAATAAAGTACAAGAATGGAGTAGGAAGTGGGAGATGGAGTTCAATACAAAAAAGTGTAGTATAATGGAATTTGGAAAAAGCAAAAACAGAATAACAGGATCTTATAATTTGGGAGAAGAAGGAATAAAAAAAGTAGAAAATGAGAAGGACCTGGGAGTCATTGTTATGAATAATATGTCACCTGAGAAACATATAAATAAGATTTTTGGAGAAACTTATAATTTAATAAGAACAATCAAAGTGGCATTTACATACTTGGATGAAGAAATGGTGAGGAAAATCCTAATCACCCTGATAAGACCAAGATTGGAATATGCAGCAACGATATGGTCACCAAGTACAAAAAAATGTATAAAAAAACTTGAAAGAATACAAAGAGCAATCACAAAACTGGCACCAACACTCTCAAAACTATCATATGAAGAGAGACTACAAAAACTTAAACTACAGACACTAGAGCAAAGAAGAGAGAGAGGAGATTTGATAGCTATTTACAGTATCATGAAAGGCATAGAAATTACTGATAGAGAGAATCTGATAAAATGGGATGACAGAAATACAAGAGGACACGGAAAGAAAATAAAAAAAGACAGCTATAGAAGAGATTTGAAAAAGAACAGCTTTCCTCACAGAGTAATAGACAGTTGGAACAAGTTAGATGAGAAAGTGGTGTGTGCAAAAACAATACATGAATTTAAAAATAGTTTAGATAAAATGAGATATGAAGACGGGACCCCACGAGCATAGCTCCCCTTCCCGTAAAATACAACTAGGTAAATACAACTAGGTAAATACACACACGGGTTGCTGGTGTAGTAGTAAACGTTGAGTGTTTACGACAAAGCAAGCCCGGGATCGAACTGCACTCAAGGTTTAAAAGCTTCATTAACACTACTAGCATTAGCTGTCTTCTTGTTGAAGGTGAATTGGTGTTTAAGGTCACAGCAGTGCCCATATGTTGGCCCATAGACGAGTTCTGTTTTTGGAATGCATGAAGACACTTATTCATGTAATTATACGCAGCATCTTTTATTACTTTCAAAAATTTCTGTTATACTCTTACCCCATTTCACATCTGCTCTCCTCTTTGCCTCCTTTATCTGATGCTTTACCTCTATTTTCTTTGTACCTCTCATATGATTCTCTCATCCTATTTTGTAACTAATATGTGAAAGCTCAACTTCTCTTCTACAAACTTCCTTTCTTCATCATCCCACCACTTACTACCCTTCCTTCTATTTCCTCCTGTCCTCCTTCTTTCACATACCATCTTTGCACACCTTGTGACTCCCTCCTTGAACCATCCCCATTCCTCCTGTACTCCTAATTCTACTCTATTCTTCACTCACTCCCACTTCTCTCTCAGCTTCTTCTTTTACTCCTCTTTTTCTTTCTTATTTAAGCAGGCTACTCTAAGCAACTCCCTACTTTTTGTCCTTTTCCTCTTTCTCCATCTATCCTCCACTCTCAACTTACCTTTCACCAGAAAATCATCTGATATCCCCCATTCTCTCCTCTTAGAACATGTACAACCTTAACTTTTCCCACTATAATCCTATTTATCACTATGTAGTCCATTAACGCTCTATCTACCACACTTTCATCTACCATTCTCTCCCACGTGTACTTATGCTTCACTTTCTTCCTAAACACTATATTTGCTATCATCAACTCTCGAGACACATCTCCACTGTCAACTCTCCAGTACGATTTTCACCTGGAACTCCACACTTCCCAACCACTCCGTCTACTGGTTCATTTCCTATCCCAGCATTGAGGTCTCCCAATACCAGTACATTGACGTTTTTCCCTAATCCATCTATGCACTCATTTAAATCTATCCAAAAAGTCTCCCTTTCTTCTACACTCTTCTCACTACCAGGCCCATATGCACTTACAAAAACCCACATCTCCTTTCCCAGTTTCACCTTCATCCACATTAACCATGAAAAAAATCCTTCCACTCCACTACACGTTTACCTATCTCTTCACTTACTAGTGTAGCCAACCCTTCTCTCCCTCGTCCTCTCTTCACCCCTGAGATCGTCCCAATTATACTCCCAAACTCACACCCACATTTCCTTTCCCAGTTTCACCTTCATCCACATTAACCATGAAGAAATCTCCTTCCACTCCACTACACGTTTACCTATCTCTTCACTTATTAGTATAGCCACCCCTTCTCTCCCTCGTCCTCTCTTCACTCCTGAGAACCTTCCAATTAAACTCCCAAACTCACACTCACCCCTACCTCTCAAGTTAGTTTCACTCAAAGCCAACACATCCATCTTTCTTCTCACAAACATGCTGCGTATCTCTTCCCTTTTACTCTCATCTGTACCACATCCACGCACATTAAAAGACCCAAACCTTAGGGTACTGGTTGGAAAACTCCTAGACACTCTTATGCCTTTATTTTTTTAAGAATGTACCCTGTGGGGCTATAGGGAAAAAGATGCCTAGTTCTAAACCCCGTCCAGTTTTTGTCGCCTCTTACGATTCAAGTGGGGAAGACTTGGTGGCGGTATTCTTTCCTCCACCACATATAAGTACATATGCATACATGTTTTAGGTATGCATATATATGCGTAATAAGTACTTACTTATCTGTATTAATGCAACAATGAATTTCAACCTTTATATCTTAGTTGCTTAAGAAGGATTTTGTATTGGTTGCTCTACAAGACTGTTGTTCGATGAGTTTTATGAAAGATAAAAGTACTCTGATGCTTCTACTTCTATGAAATTTACCCTTAACCTACGGCAAGGTAATAAGTGAAAAAACAATAAAAATTCTTTTGTAGTAAATAATTTTATTACTTAACATAAGGTCTCTTCTGAAGGTTACAATATAATGTGACATTAATCCTTGTAAAGAGGTGCTGTAGATTTCCGCAGCTTCCAAGGAACACCAATGGTACCATTGCTATTACACTAGTGAATGTCACAAGGCATAGCAAAACTGTATCGTATCAACACCACAGCGAACTCCGTTCCCTGCATTCTAATGCAGAGGATAAATTAACATGTTAAATAAGGATTGTTTAACCGAGGGGGAAAGGAACAGCAGGTTCGTCGTAGTTATAGCCGGTCTTGCAACTTTCTTTGAGAGTCTGTGTTGCATAGACGGTGTTGTACCTTTTGTTGTAGACCGTCGATGTGACGTAGTTTGTATTATACACAACATTGGTGCTGTACCTGGTACTGACTTGTCCAGGAAGAGTCTGTGTCTCGTAGGCTGTTCTGGTTGTCGTAACATGCTGGATCTGGGGCGGGAGATTGACGTAGGTGGGGACTACCTGTTCCCTGTATATGGTGGTGGGAACGACGTTGGTTTTGTACTGGGTACGCACCACCTGCTGGGGGATCACTTGCGTCCGTGTGACGTACTGAGGCACGCGCTGGGTGTGGTAATAGGTGGACACCACTTGCTGGTCCTTGGTGCGAGTGACATATTGTGTCTGGACGTTGGTTTTGACGACCTCCGAGTAGACCGTTGAGTACACCCTCTGGACCACTGTGGATGTGACGTACTGAACCACTGGAGGTAGGTTTACGGTGGTGGTAACGTAGTTGGTCTTGTAGGCAGTCTGAGTAACATAGACGGTTTGAGGTGGGATGACCTGGGTGCTGTAGTAGGTGGAGTATGCCTTGCTGGTGACCACCTGGGTGATGGGACGAAGCTGAACGGTGCTGGTGACGACATTGGTCTTGTAGACGGTGCTGACTACTTGTTGGGGAACCACTTTAGTACTAACGACATTCCTGTAGATTGTTGTTGGGACCTTCTGGTATTGAGTTGTGTATTGTGTCTTGTACTGAACCTGAACTTGATCCTGGGTTTTGGTCACAGTGACGTAATTAACTGCAGGCGGGAGTGTGACGTACTGAGTTCTGGTGTTGTAGCGAGTTATGTACTGAGTCTGGCTGACGTACTGTACCTTAGGTACGTACTGGGTGCTTACTAACTGGGAGTAGTATGTCGAGGGGTACACTTGATTCTGGTACTGTGTCGTAGTCACGTACTGCACCTGATTACTGTAGACAGTAGTAGGTACGACTACCTGACTATAAGCTGTTCTGGTGTGATACACGACAGAAGGGTAGCAGGGTTCGTTCGAAGGAGGCAGGTAGGAGTCCAGGGAAGATTGTACAACCCCAAAAGGTGAGTCACGAATCGGCCTTTTGACGTTTCCACCGAGAGCCGATCCCAACAGGAATCCAAGCAGCAGAAGACACCTCATCTGCAAATATTTGGGCAAATAATGTAAATGAAACATAGTTGTAATGTAACTACGATAAAAAGAATATATACATATATTCTATTTGCCACGTGTAGTGAGAAAAGTACCCTTACCTCAACTAGGATGTCAAGTTGGACAAACAGAGCTTTAAGGTTAATCAATAGTTTGCACTAATAAATTTGTGTTTATTAAACACATTAAATTATGATATAATATTAAAGTTATTCGATCACCCTAGAGATTTTAATTTGCTGTGCTTTGATATCAGATCATCAATACTCAGATGAACGTATCGAATAAAGATATGAAAGAAGGAAGTCTTCATCCTGTTGGAGAAAACGACGCATACGTTGGTAATAATATTTAGAAATGGAAAGGAGTGGAAGGTGCATCGTAGTTATATCCAGACTTTGAGCAAGGCTCTGTCACTGTCTTGGTACGTGTGACCTGTACGTATTGATCCTTTGTCTGGTAGACCACCTTTTGTCTCTGCTGTGTCTGGTTGACATACTTTGTCACAACTCGGTTGGGACCTGGGACCTGAACAACAGAGGTGTAGTAAGCTTGATGTGTACTGTAAACAGGAGGTGGGGTGTTGTAGTTGGTCTGCAAAACGGTTTGGATCTGGGTGTAGGGCTGAAGACGAGTCGTGTAAAGGGTAGTGTAAGCAACATTGGTGGTGTATTGAGTGGTGACAACCTCCTGGGGAACGTATTGGGTAGTGTAACGGGTCTGGGTGACATGGTTCGTCCGGGTGACGACATTCTGTTTCGTGACGTAGCTGTTCTGGTATCGGGTGTTGACGACGACGGTGGGTATGACCTGTTGGCTCTGTTCGACCTTGGTGGAATAGACTGGGGGAGACGGGACCCTCTGAGTTTGCACTGACTGTTTATACACAGTGGTGTATTGAACACGAGTCTGGGGAGGAGACGGCTGCCTCTGGATGGATGTTTGGACGACGGTCTGGACTTGGGTCTGACGGACTGTCTGGGCGGGCAGAGTGATGACCTGTGTCTGCTGCACGTACTTTGTTTGGTACTTGACCACAGGGCTGTACTCGGTCTTGTATTGGGTGTTTGTAACCTCAACGGGCACCACCTGTGTCTGAACGTTGGTTCTCGTGACGTATTGAATTTGAGGAACGACGCGTGTGGTGGTGACGTAGGTTGTCTTGTAAACGGGTGGACTGGGAACGTTGTTGGTAACGACATGTTCAGCGTACTTGGTGTTGGTGACCTGAACGACGCTGGTTTGGTAGTTGACCTGGGTGTGGATACGGGTCGAGTAGACCGTGGTGGGTACAACCTGTGTCCTGATATGCGTGGTTGTCACATATTTGGTGTTAACATTGTGGACAACGTACGTGCTTGGCACGTTCTGGTAAACGGTTGTGTACACTTGTGAGGTGACCGGGGGGCAAGGTGGCTCATTGACGGGAGGAAGGTAGCCGTTCTGGACAGGGGGCTCGTAATTATAGTTCTGGGCATCTCCCTCTCCCAGAACGAGGGCCGGTAGGAGCAGGAGAACCAACGAGGCAGCGCGCACCATTCTGCAAAAGAGAAATCACACAGATTAGAGCAGCGGTGATTGGAACCTCCGTGTCCATCGCTCATCGGGGAATAAAGTCCAATCACGCGCCGCTCCCTCTGTGCAACTTCCCGTCTGCAGCATATGGACCGACCCGGATGGACTTTATGCCCAGATGAGCCAAAGCACGGTCTTCACGTCATTATAGTCTCCCAGGCGTCCGGATTCCAACTAGTTTGATATGAAGTGACATGACATGATCTTGATCATCAACAGTGATATCCATAAACGATAATTAGTATCTTTTCATCTACTGGCAAAATTTTCCAAGTCTGAAACGATTTCATGTACACTCAAGTTACGCATACGTTGGTCTATCCCTGAGTTATACTACACCACAATGGTACATTTACATTGGTGTATCTGTCGAAGTTTACATTTCATGTACGGTATTATTACAAATTCATTCTAAGTACTCTAAATATTGTGATAGTCAGGGAGAATTCCACAAAGAGACTTTAAAGTGGCAATATCGCAGAGCTGCTTCTCGACCTAGTCTGCAAAATTGGTCTTGTGAAGACCTATGCTTTGCTCCCACGATATCATGTGACGAGATAGGCCTCCCTATTTTCCGATTAAGCACTGGATACGCCCACTCCTCACTTCTACTCTCATGTCTGTGTAGTCAATTGGAGTCGGCCAAATGAGGGAAAGGAGGGAACCGTTAGAAGGGAAAAGGGGCTACAGAAGAATCAGTATTGAAGGTCTACATGATGCAAAGCTCTACAAGTAATTATAAGTCTTATACTTAGGTGTTTAAGGCATGCGGGTCCAAAACCATGTTTTTCAGAGGAGAAAGTAATACTCCAGTAAGTGCGGATTTGATTGATTTGTATGATTGAGGTAGGAGCAGAAATAGAAAGGTCGTAATTTGTTCACATGATTACACACACACACACAAACACACACACACACACACACACACACACACACACACACACACACACACACACACACACACACACACACACACACACACACACACACACACACACACACACACACACACACTTTCATTATATTCAGTGAGAATTTTATATAGAAAATATACATGTGCATGTGTGGGTTCGTTTGCGTGTGTGAATGGATGTACAGTATGTTTACGTAATGTGTGTGTGTGTGTGTGTTTGTATGTTCGCGTGCTTGAGTGCTTACGTGTTTATGTTTGTGTGTATGTGTGTGTGAGTGTGCTTGTGTGTGTGTGTGTGTGTGTGTGTGTGTGTGTGTGTGTGTGTGTGTGTGTGTGTGTGTATGTGTATGTTTATTTGCCTAGATGTACTTACCTAGTTGTATTTCCCTAGTGTCCTGTGTGTGTTTGCGGTGGCGTGTTTGTGTGCTTGTGTGTAGAATATGTTTCTGTATTTGTATGAAAATGGATATTACAGGAAAGATCGAAAAAGTACAGAGACTCCTAGCGTTCACTCTCTACCCGTTCGTTACAGTGACTCAGCCCACGAGCTTCAGTCTGACCACCGCCATTCGTACAGTCTTTAGTTGAACTGACGTCATTTGATTCGCTTTAGTTGTAATCACCGGACCCTAGGGTTACCTGCCTCTGCAGACGTGATGGTGTTCTTGGTATTAGAAATGGGAACAGTCGTTCAGTTTCCAGGATCGGGGTGACGAAGGATGGAATTAAGTAGATCAAAAAATTTACCAGGAACCAACAATTGGAAATTTAACCTGTAGAAAGAGCACAAATAATGACTACAGGGAAACAGTGGATGGAATTCGACTGTATTTAGTAACAGATTGGTAGATAGATAGGTAGACTGATTGTAAGAGGCCGGTAGATAAAGGTAGACATTTAAGGTAAACCGGAGGTAGATCGAGGAGGTAGAAGTACTGGAAGGAAATTTTATAGTCTTCTTATTAGGATGTTATGATACAACGGCCGACAGCTGACTAACGCCAAGGATAGCTGATTCAGAGTCGCGCCTTGTATATATTTAAAAGTGCAGAGTGTCGCCTGGTGTAATTGTTTTGTCTGTTGGAACTGTGAGCGGAAAGCCATTTTTGTTACGACATAATGCTTACATTGTGACATAGTTTAGAAGAGTGTAACAGCCTCTCCAATGGGAGAAAAAGGTGGAGGAGGAGAAAAATCATTGGTGCAGAAAGGAAAGTCACGCCCTTAAGATGTGTTACTTGTTTGAGAAGTAAAAGACTATTGGATGAAAAAAAAAAAAAGAGTGATGTCAGAACGAAGGTGGCTTGGCGTGACGTAGAGAATTCCTCTCGGGACTTCTCGGGTGTACGGATTTAGACCAACAAGCATCAGAACGACTACAACCTTTTTATTCACCCCCAAGAAGACCAAGGCATGGGGCCTTAGAACAATCTCAAGAGAGAATAGAAAAGAGGAAAAGAGGGAAGAGCAGAAGGGTGACACTGATAGATAGGTAGGTAGATATACAGTATATGTAGATAGATAGATAGATTGATGAATTGATATATAGACAGATAAACAGATAGATAGATAGATAGGTAGATAGGTAGGTAGATAGATGGTAGTCGATAAGACTAGATGTGTCATAATTGTTGGGTGATGGTGAGACAATAATGCTTCGTGGAAGGTTCAAACGACTATTAAAGGGAAAATTACAGACCCATTGCCATAATGATTATGGAAAACAATTCGAATGGAACTGATCAGATTAACGATGTTGTTAGATTAGGATAGTACAGGAGGAACGACTCACGTTTAATGAACACAAAGCTCAAGTCGCAGGCCAAAGCAAACGAAGTAGTCAGTAAGTGTTGCAAATAAGTAGTAAAAGATAAATTGAAAAACATTTAGATACGGGAGTTTGTAAAAGAAGCTAAGGTTAGAAAGGAAATTGGGAAGGAAATTAATAGCTTTATCTAGGTAGCTCTCAATCAGGGCATAAAAATTTGGTTTTGAAATAGATACAAGGGCAATATAACACCGTAAACAGTGCTAGAAAACTAAAAATAGTCTATGATAATATAGACGGTTTACTCTTGTCTAGATTGGAGATAAATGAATACTTTGTGGTAAATGAACCTGGTATATTTTACTTGGTAAAGAAGAAGCTCCCAATTACTGTTGATCTACAGTTGGAGAAATATATGCAAACTATTTGGTGAAAATAGATGGAAAATAAAGTGGGTGTTGGGGGGGGGAGATCATTTCTGTGAGAAACGATATGGCGGTGGTAGAGGCACCTCTGAGTAAGGACAAGGTTGAAATAATCCATCTGAATATTAGAATCAAAGGGTTGGATAGAAGGGACCATGTGGTGGCACGTGTCCACCCAGGACCTAAACTTGGAATAAAGCTATCAAGAAACTTTCATTATTTACATACACACACACACATACATACATACATACATACATACATACATACATACATACATACATACATACATACATACATACATACATACTTACATACATACATAAATACACACAGACACACATACACACAGACACACACACACACACACATGCATACACACACATCTATATATATACATAAATATATATACATATATATACATACATATATATATATGCATATGCATATGTATATGTATATGTATATGTATATGTATATGTATATGTATATGTATATGTAAATGTATATGTATATATATATGTGTGTATATATAGATATACATACATATATATATATATATATACATATATCATAAATACATATATGCATGTGTGCGTTTGTGTATGTGTGTGCGTGTGTGTGTGTGTGTGTGTGTATGCGCGTGCCCGTGTGTATATGTGCATAGCAGACAAATCACATTTATACGCGAGCTCACAAAATCACTGAGGGACTGTCTTCGTACCCACGTTGAGAAATAGTCCAGAATCTGAACACTTCTGTTCAGAAACCATCCAAATCACAGAAATCACAGAAAACACCGAAGGTTGATTCTTTTTCAGACTCTTTGGCGCCGTGGTCATTTTCTCTCGTCAAAGAAACGCGACACTTTTCTCGTCATTCTTGAGGTGTTTGTCTACAGGCAGACACCCAATCGACAGGTTCCGGGACTGTATGCCACCACACAAAACTCGAATTCACTCTGTGTCCTGTCGAGACAGCCGGCGTCGTACAGGAGGGCCAACTAGGGCAGCTCTGCGTCACTTTGGGACTTTTAATTGCAGCTTGGGCGCAGCTCGACACCTACCTTGGATGTTTGTGGTCGGATCGAATAAAGGAGGCGAGAACTGAACACTGCGGGTTGTTCAGCCGTTCTGTCGGATCACCCGGTTTTACGCCTGTATATATACGATGGTCTTGGAGAAGGTAGGCAAGCGCTCCTGCTTGTCATGGCCAGTTTCGGTAGTGGAAGGGGAGCTGAGAGAGGAAGTGGATTGGAGAAAAGGGGCGTGGAAATAGGTGACCGCCTCTCCTTCACGCAAGAGCATAAGAAACGTTGCCCGAGACAAACGCAACAAACGTTTCTTTCTTTTCTTAATATTCCTATACAAGATATGTAAACACGCTATGAAGAATGATCCTTTGCTTTAGAATAATACTTAGGAGGAATTTTAGAAAGATTGACAAACGGTTGATAAAAGTGAGCTCCTCACTCACAAGGTCGCGAGACAGATATCCGGACAGCTCTCGACCAATCAGCGGCCAGCTCACCACCAACCTGCACAACATCCAGCCAATGCTTGTGACGATGGGCATATCCCACGATATATAGGTCAAAATGAGGGAATGTCTTGCAGGAGACTCCGACACACACACAAACACAAAGAAGGTGTGGGCCTATTGACCCTGTAAGTTATCCTATACTATGTAAGGTCTAGCACCATTGCACACATTCGCAAACATATAATTTTTAAGAAGGACGTACATGAGTATATGCATATGTCAAAATAAATAAGAAAAGAAGGGAGATAGTTCAACCTATCAAGTATGAAAAGATCCCAAGATCCGACATATATGAAAGTGAAAGAATTGATAAATACAAATATTCTAACACAGACATGCACAGAAGAATGCAAAAGTACATGCATGTAGGAAAGTCAGTTTTTATGAATAGTTTGTACATTTACACACACACACACACACACGCACACACACACACACACACACACACACACACGGTTTACTGGTGTAGTAGTAAACGTCGAGTGTTTACGACAAAGCAAGCCCGAGATCGAAATTCACCTCTCATGGCGCTGTGGTTAGAGCTCTGGCCTGCCACTACGGAGGTCCGGGTTCGATCCTCGCCCGGGGCTGAAATAATATCAGTATCGCAGCGCTGAGGGTGTTACTCCAACTCTCGTGGGCGGGGAGTTGGGGGTGTGTGTGTGTGCAAGGTCATAGCATTACCCATAGATCGGACCTACGAGCTCTGAGCTCTCTTCCAGGAGGGAAATAGCTGTCGATCACGAGTCCAACACGTGATCCAAAGACCAAGTGAATACACACACACACACACACACACACACACACACACACACACACACACACACACACACACACACACACACACACACACACACACACACACACACACACACACACACA
The DNA here is from genome assembly GCF_046742065.1 of Oratosquilla oratoria. Classification (NCBI taxonomy): domain Eukaryota; kingdom Metazoa; phylum Arthropoda; class Malacostraca; order Stomatopoda; family Squillidae; genus Oratosquilla; species Oratosquilla oratoria. Next base: position 28,382,297 of record NC_134782.1, read on the forward strand.
CACGGCTTGCTGGTGTAGTAGTAAACGTAGAGTGTTTATGACAAAGGAAGCCCGAGATCGAACTTCACTCAAAGTTTGAAAGCTTCATTAACAGTATCTGCCTTCTTGCTGAAGGGGACTTGGTGTCTATGGTCATAGCAGTGCCCATATGTTGGCCCATAGACAAGCTCTGTTTTTGGAATGCATGAAGACACATATTCATGTAATATTAGGCAGCAAATTTGTCCCATCTAATGATGAACCAAGTATACCAATGACATGAATGAATATTTTCCGTTAAATGCTGCTGTTGTGAGTTGAGCAACACAGAAAGCCTATCTGCGCGTCAGCGGTGCCAGACACATAAACATCGAAACAGTGTCAGCTGGTGAACAAAGGTCTAACTTTATTCACTTTAAACTTAATATTTTAGGGGTCTTAGTAAAACTCCCGAAGACCATAAC
>NC_134782.1:28392739-28412739 GCF_046742065.1 Oratosquilla oratoria
CATACATATATACATACATACTGCACATACATACATACCATACATACATGCATACATACATACATACATACATACATACATACATACATACATACATACATACATACATACATACATACATACATACATACATACATACATACATAAATGCATAATACTCATCCTTATTTAGCTTCCCAGAATACATTTTTATCTTAAAAAGTAGTTCGTATAAAGAACTGAGTCAAATTAACATACAAACCTCTTGGAAAATACTAATAAAAGGCAAATTTCGTCTATCAGATTTTTCTCACGCAATTAGTAACCAAATTGTTTTGAATTCCGTGACTAGTTTCGGCCAATCACAATGCTTTTCTTTGTAACGAAAACGAAATGGAACTGTCGCCAACTTTGTTTTGAATTGGTTTGAGCCAAGTGTGAATGTTTAATCTGAAGATTTGTGACTTTTTTCCTTGCGTGTGGAAAATTGGCACTTCTTTTGCTTTCAAAAGTACCACGGTGTCTTTCCAAATATCAAGTTATACCAATCGTAGAATGACTGTAAATAGTGTTGTGTTAAAGTGCTTTGTCCAGCCAATGATGAAAATGGCTTGAGGGTTTGAGTAATGATATATATAGATATACTTTATTGATATTCAGTCTCTGAACTAATGGAGACATAATTTGTTATTCATTTTGAACATATATCGTAGGTGCAACCTTCAGACGTATGCCACTTGGTTCCCAAAACTCATTTCCTCCATCATTTGCGCTCACCAGATTGCCAGAGAAGTCCCTTCACACTGCACCAATGGTAAGTTCTAAGATGCTTCACAGATTCTTTACTACAGGATAGCTAGGTAGCCCACAGTGAGATAAGGTAAATTTAGGGCTAGAATGCAACGAATGGAAAGCTTTTTGATCGTAGATTTGGTCCGGCAGATAGCCCAGGTAGTGGGGACCGCTTAGAGGTTAGGCTAGGTCACGTAGCACAGTAAACGGCGTAATATGCCACACAAAACCCCTCGGTCCTTAGCTCTACCCACCTATTTCTCTATATATGTATATATACATGCATGTACAGTTTATAAGTATACATTTGTATATATATGTGTATTTATTTATGTATATATGCATATGTATGTATGTATGTATGTACGTGTGTATATATGTGTGTACGTGCGTATGTATGTATGTATATATGTATGTATGTATGTATGTATGTATGTATGTATGTATGTATGTATGTATGTATGTATGTATGTTAAAAGTATAAAGCAACGATACATTTTACCAGAGAAATTAGATTATTTTGCCACATCTTCCAAAATAACCGTAGACGGCACAATCGATGTAATTATGATCGTTCATGTTGGATTGTTGTCTCCTAAATGTGGCCAACCGCATTGCCTCTTCTGTGCTTACGGGCATTTGACCACCAAATGTGAGTGAGCAGTACCTAAACAGATCCAAGTCTTGGGCATCAAACAACCTGAAGAAGGTGAAGATGTACAGGTTCAGCGTGAGAACCTTCTCAGAATATCATAGACTGGAGAGTTTGTTGAAAGATCTAGAGAAAATGGGCTAAGGTATTGTGGAGCTGAGGTCCGAAGGAAGGAGGAAATGCTTGTGCAGTTGCAAGTCCGTCTCTTCTAAGGCAAAGCAAAAATCCACTGGATTAGGGTTTTTTATCTATCATAGTAACTTTCTTCTGTTCGTCTTATCATTCGGTCTGTATTCAGTAGTGCCTTTATTTTTATGTTTCAAAGAAATCACCTGTTGCCTTTTTTTTAAGCCAGTCTATTATATGGCTCTTTAATACTTTGATCATTCCAGTTAGTTATGCCTATATAATCTGTTTTTAAGACTTTAAAAAATATTCCTTCGCATTTTGATGAATGATCCTTCTATTCTTATTTCTGTATGAGTGTATTTCGGTAATATATTTACAGAATATTTCATTAACAGCTTTACCATATTCAGTTTCTTTGAACTTGGCTGACGTTCTCTTAATCGGTGTTGCTGAAAAGATGGTTTGTAGTTTGTTTTTAATCTGTCTGTCTGTCTCTCTCTCTCTCTCTCTCTCTCTCTCTCTCTCTCTCTCTCTCTCTCTCTCTCTCTCTCTCTCTCTCTCTCTCTCTCTCTCTCTCTCTCTCTCTCTCTCTCCCTTTTTTTTTTTTTTTTTTTTACAGCATCCTATACTCCGTAATATCATTTAAGTTGACTGTTATGGAAATTGCTCATCTCCAATAAATATTCCCCCAAGGTTAAGTGAACGTATGATTCATACTGAAGGCGTCCTTAGGGCCTATCACTCTTTTTCTCACGCTGGGCTATCGAGTTGCAGTTTTGATGTTCCCTCATGTAGAGAATAAGATATAAAACGATACCGAAACTATCAGTCTCGCTATCATATTTCTATTTTCTTTTTCGTTATTGCTATGGAGCTCTGTTCATGTCACAGATAGTCCGCTGTCCTCTCAAGTATTAAATAGACAAAGAAAAATGTCGTTGGTATGTATCTGTTATACTTTTCTCTATGCGTTACTTTTCTTGCCAAAAAAGAGGATTTTTTTTAAGAAACAAACAAAATCAGTATGACGGTATACATAATTCCAATCCCTTTGTTACCAAAGAGGTATTACAGTGATGAGCATAGCATGCTGGGAACAGCCAAAATAGAAAAAAGTCCATGAAGAAAAGAACTTAAGAATGAGGAGACTGCAAGGGACCATAAGGCCTACACTAGGCAGCTCCGTATCCATCACCACCTGTCATCCCCATCCATAAAGTTGTCTGATCGTTTCTTAAAACAACTGATAGTTTCAGCGCTTACTACATGGTTACTAAGTTTATTCCATTCGTCGACCACCCTATTAGTAAACCAATTCCTGCCTATTTCGTTTTGAAATCTAAATTTGTCCAGTTTATAACCATTACTGCGAGTCCTGCCCTGTTGTTTTAATATGATGACCTTGTTTGCATCACCCTTGAGTACCCGGGACACAACTATCCGCTCACCGATCAGCCATATAACATTACTAATAAGAGAGACAACTTAATACCGTAGTCCATTTATAGATGTAATAACAATAACATCCTTGCTCATAATAACGATAACATCATTATCAAATCATGCATGGAAAATAATAAAATTCTTGTTTGAATTTTGTTGATAGTTATGTAAAACCGGACTCCTAAATTAGACGACAGCAATGTGGTGTCCTTTGCAGATGAAATGGACCACAAGAGATTGAGAAGAAAACAAAACGTAGAGACTGAACAACTTCACACCAGACTTAATAACACCCTTATGGGTCGATAGCCTAAAAAAAAAAAAAAAAAAAAAAAAAAAAAAAAAAAAAAAAAAAATGTAGCATTTCATTATAACGTTAATCATATCAATTGTATTTGCAATATGGTAAGCATGCCATGGACAAAGCACCATCCGTTGATAATGTTTTAATCGAAAGTTGCTAACTAGTAGAACTTATGGCGAGACATAATGACATCTTTGTTACCTGTAACCTGGTTATTGGCAAGGTTGAATGCAATGTTAACTTCTTCAATTTGGTGACATAATTAATTTATTTTTTATTTTATCTAGGATAGAGTGAGAAACGAAAGGGTGAGAAGAGCGAGAGTGGAAAAAGAGATGGCAGATAGGGCTGATAAAAAAAATGGGGATGGTTTGGACATGTGGAAAGAATGAGTGATGAAAGATTATTAAAAGAGGTGTGGAATCAGAGGTGGGGGAGGTGAGGTGAGGGGACGACCGAAGATGAGATGGATGGATGGGATGAAGAGAACGCTGAGCAAGAGGGGAATGTCTGTTGAGCAAGGAAGGGAGAAGGCAGGAGATGGGGATGAGTGGAGAGTGACTATGTATAGATGATACTGTTATGCAAGGAAGGAATGGAGGGTAGGGGGTGGTGTGTGAGGATAATATTTTGACGCAGCCCGAAGGGATTTCTCTCCATCCTCTCTTTTGTTCTGCATGAGGGGACGGAGAGAGGGGGGAGGGTTCTCCGATTAATCATAGTTGTCTTGCTGTGGATTACTGTTTCTTGGAAAACTTCTGACCCAGGGCAGTGGGCGTGATATAGAGATGACCCGTCATCCACGAGGAGCTAAAATTAGAAGTGGGAAAGTGTGGTGGATGGGAGAGGAATAGGTGGGAGTAGGTACGCGCCTTTGACTTCGCTACCTTCCTTATAAGGGAGAAAATCTCTTGATATATAGATAGATTAATTTGTTTATAAGCCAATCAGAAGAAGAGATATGACGTCACGACTGAGGACCAGCCAATCAGAAGAAAGAAGGGACATGACGTCACAACTGAAGATCAGCCAATCAGAAGAAGAGATGTGACGTCACGACTGATGACATAAGCGTGACACATGTATTAATATATAGATCATTATAATGATGTATTTATTCATTATTGGCCCTGGTAAAGGGGGACACATATTTGTCAGGATGAGGATTAATGGACTTCGAAAAAGTTCTGGATCTGTGAGAGAATGTTCATAAACCTCTCAAAGATTTCGAAGTTGTTGCAGCACATTACTGCACACTCGAGATTCTAGAAAGAATTCCAGTAATATAACTTTTTCGTTGCTTTTGAAACCACGTACACTCGTCTTGAGCAAGCTAAAAAGGCACGCCAGTATGTTAACAAGCCCATTTATAGAAAATATCAGTGTCTTAATTTCTTATTCTTGTGCTTTCACTTTGTTTTCTGTTGCATATTTGTGGTGCTGTACAACACGTGAGCTTGTTTTGTTTAGATAGTTTTTATATTGTGATTCCTATCGCTCTCAGTTTTTGTGATCTTCAAATAATTCAGTATTCGTTGGATTCACGGTTTTTCCGTGGAATCTTTTAATTATTCATTATTTATTCAACACAGATAATTGGTCTTTTATTATCAGTTTTATTTGTATTTCGTTTTGAGAGCAATCATCAATGTTTCTTTCGCTCTTGTACATCTTTATAAAAGGAGTGGATAGTAGCAGATTGTGTTTGAGGCTCCGTGACTTGACTATTTGGGACATAACTACAACTAGTGATTTATGTGTTCCAAGGTCTTGATGACTATGACCTATGGTTACGGAAATATACATGATAGAATTACATGGTGTGAGTATATGTAGTAAACAAGGGGATGTTGTTATTATTTGTCAGTTTGTTTATTATGTGCTTGATTTTCATTTATCATCATTCATCTGTCACTTTATCATTATCTAATATTTACCTGCTTGTTTATTATTTAACTATACCTATGCATTTATTTATTTTATTTATTATTATTTATATAATAATTTTTCCATCACTATTATATATTTTTTCGATTCCAACCTAGTTATGGACCAAAAGGTCTCCTGTCGGCATGCTCCACCTTTGTAATCCTTCTAAGAGAGTAACCTGACACAAGGAGTGGCACTCCGTGTGATGTGACCTGCCGTGGGAAGTAAGAGTTTTGTAATACATGTTTGTTACCTCTCCCAGTAATACTCGTAATTTCTCCCAGTAGTACAGTACCTTTTTGTTGGGCCGCGCGGTTGCTCAGTGGATACCGTCTTGAACTCATGAACGGGGGGTCGTGAGTTCGATTCCCGGGACCCGCTGTGGGCTTACTGTATTGGTTTCCGATAGCCCTGGCCAGGCGGGGAGGCGACGCAACGTTGGCCTAAAATAAAGGTTTGCTCTAACTGAGAGGGCTTTGTCCTACCAGGGGTTTCTCACTTCCCACTGCATGGGAGTGGAATGGTGATTAAAGACCCTTCTGTGTGTTTTAGTGTACTTGTATATATTCATACCTTGTAGTTGTATCTCATCCACTCGAAGAGGCGTTCCGATATTTTGATACCGATTGCATTGGAATCATTGGGGTATCGTTAGAATGGCATTGTATCAAACCAGAGACTCCTCCATAAGACTAAGTCTATTACCAACATAATTCGTGGACACCAACTCCGAATATATGGGCATGTGGTGCGTTCTTCTGATGTTGATCTCCCTTGCAGGGTTGTCTTCACAAGAGACAAGTATTGGTGAAGAGCTCGTGGCTGGGTTATGTCGACCCTCCCTACCAAGAACTGTTTTGAATGGGAAGGTTTAAAGAATAAATATAGACAACCATTTTATTAATTTCCGCTGCGCTCCTTTGGTGGCCAAATTTATATAGCCTATCTCGTTTGACCCTTCTCGTTCCAGATGTCATTTTTTTCTTTATTCTGGTTGGCACCATGCTATTTAATTCATATTAGGGGTACACTTTCAGTGACAAAAGTGAGATTCCTTTTTAGATGATTCTAGATTTGATTGCAGAACAAAATTAGTCTTTAATGTTGTATTTTTACGTTCCTTATTACTTTTACATAGGCCTGCTTCCTTATTAACTGCCTGAAACCACACCAGTGTCTAGCTTTATTTTCATTTATTTGTTCACTGAATAAATATTATTTGAGCACAATATAATTTCTTTTAGTATTTTGTTGGGATTAGCCGGTGCTTCTTTGTTAACAATATCGCGCCGAAGAGGAATTGTGGGGTTGAGAGAGAAGAGATTTAAAGGAGGTAATGGAAGGAAGAGATAGTAGGAGTCCAAACTACTTCTTGTGGATATTAGTGTGTGTGAAGAAGTATGACATAGACGACAGATAAAAAGAATAAGTTGTGTCCTCTGGCTTGCCATATATTGATATGACTACAAAAGATGCTGTAATGATTATAATTTATTTTATATTATTTGTTTTTGTTTTGTTATCATTTGTCTGTTTGATTCTCATTTATTATTAGTTATATGTCAGTTTATTATTATTTACTATTCACCTGTTTGTCATTTACATTATTATAGTTTTTATTTATTCATTTATCATTACTATGATTTTTTTTCGCATCCGACCTAGATATGGACCAAAAGGTCTCCTGTCGGCATGCTCCGCCTTTGTAATCCTTTGTAAGCCCTTATTTGTGAGGTATTTTTGTGTAAAGGAAAAAAAATGCCAAATTAGGTGTTTTACCATTATATCTTCATTCCATTAGGAAAAGTATCTTTTAATATAAATATACGTGAGATGAATATATATCAATCTGACCAACACATTACCAATTTTCAACTGTTAAGGATCTAAGGAATAATTTCAGTCAGGATCATTTTAAAGATGATATGTTGTGAAATAGCTTGAATATCTTTATTGATATTCTGTAATATTTCTCTGACATGGAAACACATTAAACAGTGGAAATATTTATTGCCGACAAACGGAAGAATAATAATTAAAAAAAATCTTCGATCACTTACAATTCTTACTTATGCACTCATGGCAAGTTATGACCGAGTGATTTATATTTGTCCTCATATTCTCGTGATACCTCATCTTTATGTTTCGTTGTTTCTTCTGCAAGTACTGGTAGATAGCTCTTGCATAAATTACAATCCTTACCCTCGGAAGGGATTGAAAGCTACACTTGGTTCGTCATAGTTGTAGCCAGAACACGGCACAGTCTGGGTGGCCGTGACAGTGTTGACCTGTTGCAAGAACGTTGTCGATGTAACGTAATTAGTGTTGTAGACGGTGCGCGTGTTGAACTGGGTCTGAACACGACCAGGAGCAGTTTGGGTCCTCGTGACAGTTTGAACTACAGTGCTGAAGACTGTAAGGGCTGGTACGTTGACGATGCTGGGGACGACCTGCTCTCGGTAGATGGTAGTAGGCACGACCTGTGTCTCATACCGGGTCTGGACCACCTGGGTGGGGATGACCTGAGTACGAGTGACGTACTGAGGCACCTGCAGGGTCCGGACGATGGTGGAGACAACCTGCTGCTGTTGGGTACGGGTCACGTACTGGGTCTGAACGTTCGTGCGCACAACTTCTGAGTAGACTGTGGAGTACACTGGTCGGAAGACTACGGATGTGACGAGCTCAGTCAGTGCTGGGAGTCTCACTGTCTCGGTGACAACATTTGTTCTGTAGATGGTCTGTGTAACAAGAACAGTACTGGCAGGGATGACCCGGGTGGAGAACACGGTTGAGTACCTGGCGCTAGTCACGACCTGGGTCCTTGCTGGTAGTTGGACAGTGCTGGTGACAACCTGGGTTCTGTAGACGGTGCTAAGGATATCCCTGGCGCTAGTCACGGTGTTCACTTGTGTCCTGTAGACAGTACTGGGGACTTGTTGGACTCTGGTAGAGAAGCGGGTTTGGTACTGTACCTGGGTGCTGAATCGGGTTTGGGTCTGGGTTACATAGTTGACCACGGGAGGGATGGTGACGATTTGTGTCCGGGTGTTGTACTGTGTGTTATAGACAGTACGGGTGACAAACTGCGTCTGGGGCACCACCTGGGTACGCGTCGTCTGTCTAACGATGGTAGTTGGGACGAGGTTTGTCGAGGTGAAGGTCCTGGTGACGTACTGAACGTCGAAGTTGGTGAGTGTGGTTCTTACGACGTTGGTTGAGGTTCTGACGACTGTGCTGAGGATCGTAGATGGGACGCAGTTACCTTCCTCGTTTGGCGGCAAGTACGAGAGTGAAGACTCGAGGTTAAATCTCGGGGCTCCTTCGCCGAAGAGTTGACGACGGGGTCTCTCGAGAGCAGAGCCGAGCGACCCCACAACGAGGAGAGAGGCGATCAGGAACTTGAACATTCTGAAGAAGAAAGAGAGGAAGGGTAGAATTAGATGCTGGACTACGTACAAGGATATTGGACGACAAACACACACACACACACACACACACACACACACACACACACACACACACACACACACACACACACACACACACACACACACACACACAAAAGGATTACAAATGAGCATGCCGAAAAAAACCTTTTAGTCCATCCTTAAAGCTTCGAATTGAACTACATTGCACTGCCTCTACAGGAAGTTTATTCCATTCATTAACTACACGGTTGGTAAAGTTGTTTCTACCCACTTCCAAATTAATTTTTTTTCCTGACTGTCTCGGTTATGATGTTGATTCTGTGTGTATGTGTGTATACGTGTGTATGTGTGTGTGTGTGTGTGTGTGTGTGTGTGTGTGTGTGTGTGTGTGTGTGTGTGTGTGTGTGTGTGTTTGTGTAACAATAATCAAAGTGAAGAAAATTTGCAGTTAGAACATAGAAAATCTACTAAAACAGTTGAAAAGACTAATGGTACTTACCAAGTGATTCTACAGACAAGATCCTCATGCAATCAACATAGGATAAATAAAACAATCACATATAGCCCTTCTATATTAAAAGAAAATGGCATGAACAATAATAATTCAATAACCAAGGCATACGTTTATGCCTTTTCATGTTGTTCGTCTGGAGAATCGAATAGCTTCCCTTCAATCGGTGCACACTTTCCCGAAGGGGAGGAAAAATAATAAAATAGTCATCCTGGTAGACACTGAGAGATTAACGAAAAGTATAAAGGAAAATATCATTTGAGTCTTTTATCCCAAAAGGGAAGCGAAAGGATTTCCTCCTGCTGGCTCATCATAGTTGTAACCGCACGTGGCTGTCACAGTCTGGGTCACAGTCACCTGGTTGACTCGCGTCTGTGTCTGGTAGATAACCTGCTGCCTTTGTTGGGTCTGGACCAGCTGGCTGGTAACGAATCGATTCGGTCCTGGGACCTGCACGACACTGGTGCGGAAGACCTGTTGGGTTCTGGTGACAGGGGCAGGAGTGACGTACTGCGTCCGGATGACCGTTTGTACTTGCGTGAAGGGTCGCACGCTTGTTCTGTACAAGGTTTGGGTGACCACGTTGGTCTGGTACCGAGTAGCGACGACCTCCTGGGTGACGGGAACGTTTGAGACGCGAGTCTCGGTCACGACGTTTGTTCTGGTGATTACGACTTCGCGGTTGGCGACGCTGTTGATAACACGGGTGGTCACCACTGCTGTGGGGATTACTTGGGTTTGTTGTTGAACCTGAGTGGAGATGACAGGTGGCGAGGGGATTCTCTGGGTCTGTACCTGTTGTCGCACAAGGGTTGTGTATATCACGCGGGTCTGGGCCGGTTGCGGTACAGACACGACGGAGGTCTGAACGACCGTGTTGACGCTGGTCTGACGGATCGTCCTGGCAGGAAGAGTGACGACACGGGTCTGTTGCACATTCTGAGTTTGGAACCGAACCACGTTGGTGTACTGTGTCTGTACCTGTGTGCGGGTTACTTGGACAGGCACAATTTGTGTCTGAAGCTGGGTCTGGGTGACGTAACTGACTTGAGGAACCACTCGTGTCGAGGTGACGTACTGGGTTTGGAAGAGTGGTGGGCTAGGAATAGTCGTGGTGACTACCCGGTCGACGACCCGGTTACTGGTCTGCTGAACGACGCTGGTCACGTAATTGACCTGGGTTAGGACCTGGGTTCGGAATATTGTCGTAGGGATGACTTGTGTCTGGAGCCGTGTCGTGGTGACGAACTGGGTATTGATCCTATTCAAAAACTGCGTGCTGACCACGTTTTGCACTCTGGTGGTGTACAAGACGGATGTGACATCGGCCACATTGCACTGTTCGTCACTTGGGGCGGGTGGCAGGTAACCCTGGACAAGGCCAATTGGATCCGAAGGTGAGGGGTAGTTGTAGCCTTGGGGTTCTCCGAAGACGAGGGCCGGGAGGACCAGAAGAATCAGGGAGACGGGGCTCATCATTCTGCAAAAGAGAAATCACACAGATTAGAGCAGCGGTGATTGGAACCTCCGTGCCCATCGCTCATCGGGGAATAAAGTCCAATCACGCGCCGCTCCCTCTGTGCAACTTCCCGTCTGCAGCATATGGACCGACCCGGATGGACTTTATGCCCAGATGAGCCAAAGCGCGGTCTTCACGTCACTGTAACCTCCAGAGGGCCCAGGATATCTTAAAAGTCTCATATCAGTTTCTCCGCAAATACCAATATGGTTTAGGGACATAACCCTAGGTTAGGGTCACCGAAAGAAAACGCGGCAAACTTTGAAAGATTCTCAAGTTTCCTGGTATTCCTTCTTTGTTATAACGACAAGGTTGAGCAATCATGGCGGATTAGAAGTGTAACGGACAGAAGAATATGTGGGATAAGTAAAGTCAGGCATAATCTGAAAGTCAGTAATGATGAGGGTTGAAAAATATTTCAGATGAATTGCGACTTCATCATGGAGAGACTCGGTGGAAGAGTGGGAATGGACTTGGGCCCAGACACAGGAGTTTTGGGATCGACCCCGGGAATTACGAGGCAGTGATATGTATATATCATTCCTGTGTAATATATCATACCTTAATACGATGCTATAAGATGCTCAATGATTTATCTTTACCGAGTGGCCTAGATTCTAGTACACGCCTTTCGCCGATATCAAACTCAAATATTAAGTTCTCGTGTTTTCTCTACTGTCCATTTTATAAACAATAGTACATACGTTATTGTTGGAGAATTGAATATGACAAGGTAGAAAAAATATTAAAGTAATAGATGTACAAGTACAGACATATTTTCCGACAAATCTCAGCTTAAAACTATGTCTGTGCCTCCTTTGATGTAGCGCTAAAGACAAAGACGAGAGCATGTTAGAATTGCCACATGCTATCAATAACCAGCACGATAAATAACGCTTCTGGATCAAGTGCATTTGTCTCTACACAGATTATGTTATTTTGATGAGTAATTCCGGTTGATATGAAAGGCGAGGAACGGTAGAGCTCTAACGGAAACGCTGACGATCGTTTTTAACCAAAGAGATGAATACAACAACCTGGCAACATCTAAGATAATAATAAAATCTATTCTTGGAGCTGAATCTTAATAAGAAATTCAAAATACGAATATATCAGTCCCGAAGTAAACGTTTATAATCAGTCTACTTATGTTAACGTTTGCAATATTGTCTAATGTTAGCCAGTTGAAAATATGTTGATTGTGCCATTAACTTGATGGTATAAATCAAACTTTGCGTCCTCTAGGTATTATGTAATATTACTTAATCCTTTCAATGATTCCTCCGGGTGAATGTACAAGTCGTCACTGGAAGTGAAGAGGCTAATCGCAAAGTAACACTTAGGAATGATGAGTTTGCGGCGTAGAATGTAGCGCATAAAACTTTGAGACTATCAGAATTATTAGAATACTATGTTATTATATGTTGGGCACTGTAGCTGGATAATAATCAAATCTGCTCTACAGATATCCAAGCCACGGCAACATGACCATTGTTGGTGTGCCTCGCCATCGCTTGCGAGGACGCGCCAGGTTGAAAGGAAAAGTGTCACCCGGTATGGGAAGGAGAGCCGGGAAGGGGAGTGCCTCAGTGATCAGTAAAAGAACCCGGCGACGCCCGGAATAAAAGGAACAGGACCGCCCGGTACGAGAGGGGTTAGCTAGGGTTACGAGAACCAGTTTTTGCCCCCGGTTCTAACCTCGACCTACCGGGGGCTCTCCGACACTCGAGACCGTTTCTACGCTGCGGGCACCAGCGGTCATTGTTGACCGGCTGGTGACTCGACCGTCGAGAAGCTTTGGTCTGTCCCAAGGTCCAGTCCCCGTCACCTTCCCTTCTTATGAGAAGCACGTGCGTAGGAGTACATGTGCACATATTCACAAACATACACCGTTCATACGTACACATACGCACGCGCGCGCGCGCACATGCACATGTATACGTACACAAATTTATAAGCACATACATGAAATGTACATACACGCATGCACGTGCTATTTTGAACACCCGAACCTGACCATTGAAATATACTTTGCTGTAGTATGTATATGTTTCTATAGATTGTAGTTGTTTTACAATAAACCCAACTCTATGTGAAAAACAATTAGTGTTGAACTCAAAACATGTGTCTACATAATCTTATTATCTCATGGGCTTGGTTCGAGTGTACAAAGCAACATTTGTGTCATTTACCTTCGCCAGCCTCTCCTACCCATTCGCACGCATGCGTATACAAAGCCACCCAAACCTACTGAACTGTGCCATGGTTCCTACAATGTTGATACGACCTTTGGTGCATTATTCTATAGAAGAAAATATAATTCATTTAAAGGTAAATACTGTATAGGAAAATGTATTACCTAATCAACAGGAAGAAATATACCAACATTGTAAAGATCATAGCGAGGTTGATTTTTGCAGGTGGCTGTATACAGATGCGTCCATATTCTACCATAGCTCAGTCACTGTTCTACTTAACCATATCTTGCCCGTCGATTTGTTTTTCTCCTAAAAGCTTTCACCGGCGGTCACTTGACTTTCTCGTTTTTTTTTTTATGGAGCTGTGTGAAATATATTACGTCTGGTTCTCTTTCTCTAGGTAAGGAAATGTGATGTGGAAGTAATTATATATTTTTTTTAGTTTTCTGTCTGCCCTTAGAGATATGGAAGGCTCAGTGTTCCATTCTACTCGGCTCCTTTCTCTATCAGTTTTCTCTCAATAACCATCCACTCTACCATTAAACGTTATATATGCGCTCACATATGTATAACTTCAACATGAAAAGGTGCTTCTGAGGCTAGTCTTGGCCAGTGCCAGGCAATTCCAACTAGCTGAGGGAAAATGGTCTTTAGTTTACCAAAATTTGATATTATTATAAAATTGTTCCCAGCTGAATAGGATCGTCTGACATTGCTTTTCATCACGAAAACCTTATCTTGAAAAGTGTTTTTAATGCCATCTCACTTCTTAACATGTATATCTCTCAGACCACTAAGTAATGCCTCCACCTAACAAATGAATTCCATAGATACATCCAATGACCCATCCTTCAGACTGTGAAATGTTTCCTCTCCACATTGCCACCTCAATACTCCTCCCCAATCTTCTTTGATGTCACATAACTCCTCCCTTCTCCCCTCCTTTCCCCCACCCCCCCTACCCTCCCATCCCCCCATACGTACCCCGAAACCGCACCTTTCTAGTCTCAAGGCTCAGGAACCAGTTTTGGCATTTGAGTGCACAGGAAGCCCACCCTTTCTCCGGGCTAGTGCGAAATCTGATCACCCAAATTCCCCCTTCTCCAGCTAGCAACAGATGCCCTATCTTATGCCATTGTTGTCCCCCAAGAACTCCTTCTAAGGACAGGACCTTCGGGGCTTGTAACTGGAGTACACTGCATAATCCTGTCACTGGACTTATAACTTGAGTGATTTATTTTAGTTGATTCTCAGGCAAATTCATTTATCTGGGGGAAGTAACTTATACAGCGAAAGGGTAAAACGCATCTTCAGCTTATAACGATTAACCTTTTCCCTGAGTTTTACGACTTTTAGAAGTTTATTCTAGTTGCCGTCAGGCGATCGTATCCAGCAGAGGGACAAAGCCCCACCCTCGCGGCCTTCCGCAGCGAAAGGCTAAAGAACAAGAATGTAACGAGAAGGTAGACGACCGTCCCATAGCGGGAAGTGAGGGAACTCTCCGGGCAGCAGAAAAAAGTGGATCAGGAAGATTCATTAGGCAAAAGACTTTCTTTTCTAAGAAGAAGAAAGTGTTTTTTGTTTATGGGAAGATATGCGATCTTGCAGACAGTGAATGTATGAGAAGATAGAGAAAAGGACTACTGGGAAAGACAAAGAAAAACATCCAAGAAAAGATAAATGAATGTTAGGCAGACTTCATTGTGACCATATCACTTAACTGGATTAGAATTAAATTGAATGTCAAAAAACAAACAAGCACCAAGTAGCCTTTTCTTATACTTGTCTCATACCATCAAATCCCAGCTTATCCTGTAGAGGTTATGTTTTAGAAAATAACAGACTTTTGTATTTAGTATAAATGAAATTTGCAATTTTATGAATTGTCTTTGTAAACTCGTTTAAAATCATGAACCCTTTTAATGACAATTTTCTCGGCTTAAGCCAGTGCATTTAATAGGATGAGAAGGCTCTGAGAGAGAGAGAGAGAGAGAGAGAGAGAGAGAGAGAGAGAGAGAGAGAGAGAGGAGGAAGGGGGTAGAGGATCTGTATCTTCCTTCTCTTCGGTGATATAGTTTATAGATTTTATTCAAATGAGAGTTAAAGTCGAGACCAAACTAAGTCTCGATCAGTCGGAGATCTCATTTCTTCTTGGGCTCATCACTCAACTGGATAAAGTCGCCTGGCATCAGCTGGGAAGAAATTTATGAACAGCTTCGTCTTTAGAAAGGGATTATAAGGAGTAATTTGAAGTAGAAAAAATATTCTAGAGGTGTTAAGGCAAACAAGTAAGGACGGGGAATGATCAAGGGAACAGCTTCATTGAGTTCAGTTGAGAGACAACTGAGAAACCCCGAAGGCGTTCAAAGACGAGCGTGATACAAGAACAAAGGATCCAGAAGATAGGAGGATGACTCCAATTACTTTTACCTTTTCCTACCAGGAGGAGCTGGGAGGTGGCTAGACGGAAAGGAAAGGGGAAGGTAGAAATGGGCAATAAAGGGGTACAAAGAAGACAAAAAGAATAAGGGAAAGTGATAGAGAGAGAGAAAGGAAGAGAAAGAAAGAGAGAGAGAGAGAGAGAGAGAGAGAGAGAGAGAGAGAGAGAGAGAGAGAGAGAGAGAGAGAGAGAGAGAGAGAGAGAGTGTAGAGGCGACATTACGCGTTAAGATAAATTACTTC
Source organism: Oratosquilla oratoria (assembly GCF_046742065.1). NCBI lineage: Eukaryota > Metazoa > Arthropoda > Malacostraca > Stomatopoda > Squillidae > Oratosquilla > Oratosquilla oratoria. The sequence continues at coordinate 28,408,309 of NC_134782.1, forward strand.
AAGGTTGACCTGGGAGGAGTTCTTGGAAGGTGAGGCAAGATGACCTCGAGGTTTGGGAGCGTAATGTGTCTGAAGAAAGCCAAGATGTCTCTCCTTCCTAAGGGCAGAGACAAGAAGACACAGGGATAATTGGAGGCAGAGATGGGGAGGGAGGGAGGGAGGAAGAGAAAAACCAAGTACTATGGTCCGGAGAAGGTTTCTAAAGGGACTTCAAAGGTCCAGGGTCAGGAGTGGGTGTACAGGTAAAGTCTTATGCTATACAATCTTACAAACACCAAAGCGGTATATTTCAATACCCTTTTCATATATTCATCTATTTATTTATATATTTGTTAGTCTACATGCTTGCTTGTTTATGTTTTCACTTGTTCATTGACCTCTACATATCTTTTAATTTATCATCTATTTATCTAATCATTAATTTATCTATTTAACTATGGCTACCCCCCGTGCAAGGTGGAAAAAGCCTTTGATATATGTATGTATCTATTTAACTATCCGTTTATCTTTTGATTCCTTTATCAATTTCTTATTCATTTACATACTAGATAATTAATTTCTCTAGTGAAGGCTATTATAAAGCCATAAATGGAACATGGATGAACTGGTGGGAACTAATAACGGGAGGGACATGTAGTTGAAAGGTAGACGTGGGAAAAGGAAGGTAATATGTAAAAGAAATATTTAGAAATATAGCTCCATAGAATCAGTATGAGGAGAATAGAATGCTGATAATTGTGAAAGATTTTATGCAATCAGAAAATAAGGTGTTTAGTTATCTAGTAAAATAAAATTCGTGAAGAGGGATTCAAATTATTGGGTTGAATAAGACTGGACTCGGGGGGTTCCGTCTGGAGGTAGAAAATTAAAGACAGACGTTTCACAACCTCAAGGATCAACGCTTGATAACAGTCAGGTTTCTTAATTCCCCGATTTGTAACAAAAGCTTTCATGACTAGCCACCTCGTAGGGTAGGTAGTGGGAGAAATGTGAAAAGAAAACACTACTATTTCTAGTGATGATAATGATAGTTGTAATAATGGTAATAGTCAAGATAAAATTCGGAAAAAAAATGGTAGGGCTAGTGACTGGTGTTTCGCTGTATATTGCCCCAAGTCGTCTGCCCGTTAAGTTAAAAAAAAAAAAAAAAAAATTGAGGAGATGGTAGTACGGAAGACCGGGTCGGCCTAAAAACCCGTTATGTTTGAGCTACTTCCATTTCCGAATTCGCCCCCCCCCCCTCGGTAATCAGACGCCTATACTTGACTTTCCCCTGGACACAATCCCTTTCATCATCATCTTCATCAGTATCAAGTATCTGTTCCTTCCATGATCCTCAATATTTTTTTTTCTTTGCCAAGTATTATGAATCTCTTCCGTTTCTCATTGAAGAATATTCATCCCATATCATATCTCCTCGTGGGTTCTTTGATATTTTTAATTTCTTTAAAATATTATAACATCTTTTATATCTACCCCCAAAAAAGAAAAAAAAAATCTACCATCTTCCTTTTTCTTTCAAGAGCCATTTTTTTTTTTCGGACACTGCCACTGTTTTTCATTTTTCTCTTAAGAACCCTCAGGAATGTTTGTTTCTTAATCAGCTGTCCTCTGCATCTTCCAATTCCTCGTCAAATGCTCTCAACATCTTTCATTTATCTTCCAATTACCTTCAGTAGTTTTCATTTCTTCACCAATTACCGCAGTCATTTTTCATTTCTATTCCAAGAAAGCTTTGTATATTCTACTTTTTTCTTCTTTTAACTGAGGACCCTAGCATCTTTCATATTTCTTCTAAACAGCCACACTGTCTCATATTTCTCTTCCAGCACAACTTAATCTTGATCAATTTCCCATTTCGTATCAATCACCTTATTTCTTCATGCCAACCACTTCCCACTTATTGCAAAGGAACCTTCATTTGAATAAGGTGAATGTTCACAGAGAACGACGACACTTGGGAAAGCTGCTCTGAATGGGTTTCCTGAGCTAGAACCTACCAAGGCGTACAACTTTCTAGAGTGATTCAAAAGATGACACATTTACATTGTGAGTGAATAGGCGAGCAGGATTTTTTTTCTCATGGCGCGGGACATCCACCTCCGATCGATCAAAGCAACTCGCACACCGACTCAACTACTCGCATAAAACCGATCACACACACACACACACACACACACACACACACACACACACACACACACACACACACACACACACACACACACACACACACACACACACACACACACACACACACACACACACACACACACACACACACACTGTTACCCCTCCACAATCGGTTTCATGCAACTGGTTGCGTCGGTGTGCGAGCTGCCTTAGTAACTCTACCGCCACCAACTGGTTGCCATGGAGACGACTAAGGTACATAAGCGTCTTTGTTACTGCGGCAACCTGTGACCTAGACATCATCTAGGATTAGCCGGAATAAGATCTATGGACTACACAGTAGCAAAAATATGATCTGAGACTGTCGTAATTCCTTTGGCTTGGCAATGTCTCCTCATAAAAGAAAAGAAAAGATAGTTTAACATTTGAAAAGTACGTCGCTGTATCTTTTTTGGTATCTAAGGCTTATAGGGGAGTATGAAGCAATGTGGGTGAGATTTGAAGGCATAAGAACGCCTTATGCCTTATGTAATAACTTTCATTGCTCCCATACGATTCTGTTCAAGTGATTGAACATCGCACCTCACCACCCAATGGGATCAGGGCAGTCTCGAATAATCTCATAATCTCATGGGGAATAGCGTTATTAAACTATATGCTTGTTCTAGCTGCCGCCTGACGATGTTAATCAGCCTAGGGAAGCCTTCTTTGATACTTGAAGGGTGCATGTGACCACAGACATACTCGGTCACGTGAACCCAGACATAAACTCCCACACACAATCATTGCCAGCCTGGAAGAGAGAGGGGGAGGAAGAGAGAGCAACAGAGACAGAGATAGTGATAGCTAACTAGCTAGTTAGATAGATAGAGAGAATAATATTAGCATTTTGTCGAATACAACCAGCGCTTCTATCCATGGGTGACAAAATTGCAACAGAGAGGAGAGGTTATAGGGGGTGACAAAGGAGAGATTTCAACAGGGTAGTAGAGAGAAATCCATTAAAAGTGACCAATATTCTCTCTTTAGTGGGGATTAATTACTAATTACAAAAGAAATTTGCGTAACTAGGGTCAGTAGGGATGTCAATAAAGTATTTTAATCGTTGACTATATAAAACTTATATAACCAATACACCGCATCGGGATAGATAGATAGATAGATAGATAGAGAGAGAGAGACAGAGAGGAGGGGGACAGAAAGAGAGAGGAGGAGACAGAGAGAGACAGAGGAACAGACAGAAAGATAAAAAGACAGTCATACAGACAAACAGGCAGAAAGACAGGCAGGCAGACAGAGAAAGAATTAGACATGAAATTCATGCACACATTATGACACGATGATATAAACCACTTATAAACATTTATAGGATCACAAACTCGTTTACGGCGACAAGAATATTTTTAAACATTCGGAGCGACACATAAGCATACTGAAACTCTCAAGGCGGCTATACCGTCTTTATAGTATCAACGCCCTTCTCCACGTGGGTTTGGTACGGGTGGTCTGAGGGCGACTCAAACAAACTCGAAGTATGAATGGTACTTAACAAATTACTAGTTTATAGAAACGTAGTGATACGTTTATTCTTATCTTATGACTGAAATGAACCAAGAATGAAGATATAACGTTCGAATTGCTTGCAAACTGCGTTGTGAATTTCATCTGAAACCTTCTGACATTCGCTGCAATAAAATAATTTACGTATTCTACTCTGATAAATGAAGAAAAAATTTCAGCTCTGGGAAAAATCGAGACCCTATCTTGTCCCTGGTCTGTTCCTTGACCTGGGTCATATTGCCTCTCAATAATTAGAATGAAATCTGTGGCAACGGGAACGCTCAAAGTCCTGAGACGAGTGGGTTTGTGACACAACGCTTTACGGTCTTTAAGCAGCACTTATTGCATTAAAACTACAACAATCTTGGCCAGCATCGTAGCCTTCCTAATGTCCAACAAAGACTGAAGCAAAATTTACGTATGCAGGAACGATCCACGAGCAGAGAGATTGATCAAATAAGCAACATTAATCACATCGTCATGTTCAGGTCGGATGTGAGTTCTAAAAGGTACGTGACCTCATGTCGACTCAGACGACGTTTTCAACACTGCTATGGTGACGTCGAAGGCTCAGGACCTGCATGGTACGGGATGACATAACCTTTCCCATCGTCCTGCGTAGTGGTCATCAGGACGAGGACTAACTTCAGGAAATGCCAGTGCCTCCCGACCACATCCTGAAGGTGTGGGGGACCACACAAGAGCCGGCTCGAATGTAGCCAAATACAGTTGCTCCAT
>NC_134782.1:28417739-28420239 GCF_046742065.1 Oratosquilla oratoria
TGTTTTAGAACAGATATTGGAAAGTTGTGTTATAAATAGCTTTTGTTTCTGCCGACAGTAAGTTCTATTATGCTAAACAAAATATTAAAGAATAGAAAAATATGTAATAGAGAAGCCAAACGAAAGGCTTCTTTGAAAGAAAGAGAGAAGACAATTATCCCGTGTCAAGGAAACGCAACGGGGAAGGTGCCCACTTTTACGATCTAAGGAAAGAGGAACGTAAGAAGACAATTGCCGTCCATCGGCGGCAAAATACGGGTTAAACTGTACTGGAAATTTTCGCCGAATGATTTATACGTGTTGGTTCTATGGCAGCACGAACTGGAGGGAAAGGTGAAGCTGTAAAAGACCGAGGCAGGATCGAGGAGCAGGTGACCTTGTGTCCGGCACGTCTCCGGGCTGGTCACGCGAACGACAACCCTCGTGGTCAGTGGAGAACCCACAAATTGTCTTTATCGCAGTACTGGGACGATAGTCTTCTTTATATAACGCTCGAAGTTGTTTCTATGGGATATCGTTCTACGTTGATGCCCATGAGCTACAGAATTATTTTTGGTATAAATAGAATACACCGGTCTCAGAAACGGGTACTTTGTTCCCGACGTTTCGATTCATGTCCAGGGTTCGACTTATTTGAAGTGGGGCGACTACATCATTTTCACTGAACGAATCCGTGCTGGCAGGAATGCCTCAATGATTCTAGAGTGTAAAAAAAAATCTCATTATTGGGATTTCATTCCTAAGATGTGATGTCAGACCAGCCTCGCCACCTTCTTTGCGGACACAAAATCCCAAGAATGCTGCAGAACCTCCCCCAGTGGAGAACCTCCCCAAGTAAATCGCTTTAAAACCGATTCTTGAAATCCATAACCTTATCTCTTGTCCCACGGTCAGCAGCGGTTCTTGAGTCAAGGTCTCCTATTCCCATTCTATCGCAACCTCCTGAGTTCCTTCTCCATTCCAAGGTCCTGCCGCTCTTAAATAAAGTTGAAACACTCTGACCGTGCAGCAGCTTCTTAATCCCCTCAACACAGTGGCACACCTCGTGGGTTCTATTCCAGCAAAGGACGGATGAATCTTGCGAGGAAGTCTCGGGTCAGGTCAACTTGATGACCCATTTCCAATATTAGCTCACTGCTCCCGACTTTTAATTTTTAATTGTTAAAATGAGAAAAGAGGAGGGCTATGAGAAAACAGCTGAATGATAGGGATTCTTTTATTTCAGTAGATAAACTAATAAAGTATGATTCATATACAAAATTCTTATACAAAATACAAAATTATATGTAAAAATAAGAAAAAGAGGACGGCTATGAACAAACAGCTGAATGATAGGGACTCCTTTTTATTTTTCAGTAGATAAACTAATAAAGTATGATTCATATATAAATTCTTATACAAAATACAAAATTATATGTAAAAATAAGAAAAAGAGGACGGCTATGGACAAACAGCTGAATGATAGGGACTCCTTTTTATTTTTCAATAGATAAACTAATAAAGTATGATTCATATACAAAATTATTATACAAAATACAAAATTATCTGTAAAAACGAGAAAAAGAGGACGGCTATGGACAAACAACTGAATGATAGGGACTCTATTTTATTTCTATTTTTCAAGTAGATAAATTAATAAAGTATGATTCTTATACAAAATGTTTTCCAGGATGCCTTTTCAGATGCTCCGTAAGAACCGGTTTTGGTACCTCTTCGGAGTTGTTAGGTCATTACTTTAAGAACACCTGCCCCAGGAGGTCACACTTTTGAAGAAGTCCATCAAATTGAAGATTCAATGTTACTCATAGAATACAACAATATATTGAAGGTGTTAGAATCATTCTCATAAGTTACAACGGAAACTTACACATTGCTTTCCAATAGTTTTACTATGGGCCTGTTCACACTGGCGGTTTGAATCGCGGTCGTTCAATTACAGTGTAAGTCAGTGGAGGTGCTTACACACAACCTTGACTATGCCATACAGCCGCGGTTTCTCCGCAATTCTAACCGCTAGTGTGAGCAGGATCTAATTAATCCCAGCATCGTTCTTATACTCGTAGACCGCGACTCACAAATCACATCACTCGGGGATCACCTCTTCTTTTTAAAGGTACTTTCTATCTCATGGCATGTCATCATGTCATTTGTCTGGACTGAGGTTAATCAACTTTGTCTCCTTTTCTGCGTTTAGTTCTGTGGCTTCTTCAGACGTTGAATATTCTCAGGTTTTACGTCTTTGGGTGTCATTCATGACACACCCCTTAAACAGAGTGAGATTCCCGAAAGACTGACGAATGCCAGTTGATTTTATTCAGCTGGGAGATTAACCCGGTGGGAAAAACCAATGTTGATTTCCCTTGTCTAGGGGTCACCCATCAGCTGATTAATATCGGCAGGCATTAACATATGTCTATAAAGTACATTGTTGTGTTGCAAAGCTTATGTGCGTAGCTTTTCGTTGAAGGGGAACGATTCTTGAAAAGTTGGAGGTCGCCTT
>NC_134782.1:28425239-28427739 GCF_046742065.1 Oratosquilla oratoria
CGCGTGTGCGTGTGTGTGTGTGTGTGTGTGTGTGTGTGTGTGTGTGTGTGTGTGTGTGTGTGTGTGTGTGTGTGTGTGTGTGTGTGTGTGTGTGTGTGTGTGTGTGTGTGTGTGTGTGTGTGTGTGTGTGTGTGTATGTGTATGTGTATATATGTGTATGTGTATGTGTGTGTGGATGTGTGTGTGTGTGTGTGTGTGTGTGTGTGTGTGTGTGTGTGTGTGTGTGTGTGTGTGTGTGTGTGTGTGTGTGTGTATTCACCTTGGTCTTTGGATCACGTGTTGGACTCGTGATCGACAGCTATTTCCTTTTCGAAAGAGAGCTCAGAGCTCGTATGACCGATCTATGGGTAATGTTGTGGCCTCACACGCACACACACACTCAACTCCCCGCCCACGAGAGTTGGAGTAACGACTCGAAGCTCAGCGATACTGAAATTATTTCAACCCTGAGCAAGATTCGAACCCCGGATCGCCGTAGTGACAGTCCGAGACTCTACCAACCGCGCGCGCGCGTGTGTGTGTGTGTATTTATCTAACTGTATTAATCAGGAAATGAGCAAGGCTAGTGAGGCTCTGTCTCATTGGTTAGTCTGACCTTGCAACGGTATAGTCAAATGATATTCGAAACGTTTTCACTATTCTAAATTAACACATTGAAAAAAAAACCTGACACATTCATATACGAAGTAAGTTATTGAACATCTTTTGACTCTTGTTGAAGAAAAAATGGCATTACCACGCAACACGTATTTCTTTATTTGACCGTGATCGGTTGCAGGAATTTGAAGTTCCATGAAGCGGGGTATTCTAATATTACAAAGAAGCACGGATCACGAGAAGAGGGATCTTCTCAGGGGAAGCAGATGTCTAGATGCCACGACCAAAAGTAACGAGAATCTAGAAGGTCGACGGTTCCTGACATTCATGTTTGATCTGAACGTGGCTTTAGACTCCTCTTCTACGCTGAATTTTATTAAAAGGGCAAAAATTAATTTTTGCACCCTCTGTCCCTTTGTATGTGTGTGTGTGTGTGTGTGTGTGTGTGTGTGTGTGTGTGTGTGTGTGTGTGTGTGTGTGTGTGTGTGTGTGTGTGTGTGAGTATGCGTGTATGTCTGGGTCTCTGTCTGTATGTCTGTATGTGCTTTTGAATATGTATAGTGTGTAAATATCTACTATTTTTCTGAATATAATGGAATAAGTAACTTATTAGCAATAGATTTTTGTACACCTGGTATTTTTTATAGATATAGAAATTCTGATAATAATCTTATATGAATAATATGATATATTGATTAAGTATGAACTATAAACATATACATGGTAGATGTTCTCTAAACATTGTTAGATTCAAAACACACTCCGTATATGAGTGTAGAAAGCACATTATTTTCAAGAACAAACAATAACCTCCATCGGGGGTCAGTTCCCATAGTTTCTCTTCTTGAATAACTTTGGTCAGCTAAATGAGATAAGGACATCGGATATGTTTACCCGAGGAGGCGTAATTCGAGAGCATCAATTATTTCCTTGGCTTTCCAAGTGGCCCCTTTCATGCCACGGGGGCTTCTGGTTTATGAGAACCAGGTCCCCTAGCAACAAGAGACCACAGGGAACCTTAGCTCCTTTGCTCCAGTAAACAAATAAGCAGGAAGTGTCTTCGAGCTACGGGACTCCGGGTCACCCGCGGGGCTGAAGAGGGCGTCTCGATCCGCGTTGGCTTTGCGGGTTAGAAATATACACTGTCACTCTATGCCACTGGTTCCCAACCCCAGGGTCGCGACCCAAACTAGGGTCGCGAGGGTGTTTTTGAGGGTCGCCAGAGGGTCTTTTTTAACTTTTTTTTTCATTCAAGTTTCAAATGTATTTAAATTCATTGTGCTAGTAAATATAAACTGAACTATAAAAACGAAAGTTTATAAACATTATGCAAGTACGTAGAAATATAACATGAAATGGTTGAATTTATTATTACAATTAGGGTCGCGACTCCAGGCTAAGAGTGGATTTAGGGTCGCAGCCAAAAAAGGTTGGGAAACACTGCTCTATGCCCATGAGTACGGTGACGTATTTAATCTAGTGTTTGCGTGATCATCCTTTTTTCGTTTTATTTCGGCAGCCGTCGAGCTGTCCTCTTCACCAGTGGCACCCCCTCGAAAGGTTTTGGCCCGATTTACACCTCACTTACCTTGAGTCAATTTTCCAATGGATTTTGATGGTAAACCATATTAAAAGAGAATTTTGCTACATAATGAGACTACATCAAGAAAAAAAGCACATTCTTAAGAAGTAAATAGCACACAGACAAAAGCAGAATAATATGATCAATAAACAAATAAATAAATAGATACAAGTAGAACAAGCAACCCTAACTTGCTGACTTTGCAGCATATAGGTTATGTATTTGTCCAGTCATATTTGTGCTGGAAGGAAAACTTATACATAAGGTGATATAGAGGAAGGTGGTGAAAGATCCGGGTGTGAAAATGGTTCGTAGGAGATG
>NC_134782.1:28437739-28440239 GCF_046742065.1 Oratosquilla oratoria
TGAAATTCAAATTCAAAATGAATTTGTTTACTTTCTTTTAAATGATAAACAACATAGTTATATAAAACGCCTTTAATCTATATTCAAGTCATATTAATTTATATTCATATAAAAAATTATAACTTTTGTACCAATGTATTACAGACATATGAATTACAGCTATAATTTCTTACTCATATCTTGGAAACCAAAATTTTTATTTATTCTTGTGGATTTTTTTTTTTTTTTTTTTTTTTTTTTTTTTGTGGAGTTGGTGTATTTCAGTGACGTGGCAGTGATAGTAGTGAATCTGGTCCAGATACGAAAGTACTTTTTCCATGAACAATTGCAGGTGAAGTCTGTTAATCTTATCTAGGTTTATAGTTGCAGTCGATATATAAACATTAGCATCATTATTGTAGGTAAAATGCTTGCATAGAATTCTTTTCACCTGCCTATGGATCACTGTATGACCCGACGTTAATCATAAGCTGTTATTTAAGGTCAAGGTGGGATTTCACCAGGGATGTGTCATGTCGCAGTGGATGTTAAATTTTGTACATTGATGGGGTGGTACGAGAGATAAATGCAAGGGTGATGGGCAAAGAACTGGAGATGGTTAAAGAAAACGGAGGAAAAAGAGAGATGAGCCAGTTGTTGTTTGCGTACTACACTGCACTTGTAGCAGGAACAGAGGAGGGATTAAGGAGGTTAGTGACGGAGTTTGGGAGGGTGTGCGAAAGAAGCGCAAACTGAGAGGCAGGCGACATGTGCCACGCAGCACAGAGCGAAGGCAGACTTCCTGTTGCTGAACTGAATTACAGTTTGAACTTCTCACTCACTTTAAATGCTGAGGTAGTACATCTACAAGCATTTCAAGGGAGAGAATTTCAAACTGTACTTCAATTCAATGTTCTGTACTGCGTCGCCTATGTTTCCTGCGTCTCAGTTTGCGCCTAGTCTGATGCAGTTCCTGTAACCAGGATTCTGTCAGAACGTTAGGGAATATAGTTATTCACATTTGCCAGGTGGTGATAAACACCTGACTATAGATATGAATAATGCAGAAGTAGAATCGTCAGATGGATGGTACGTCATAGCCTCATTTGTATTGCCAAGAAAAGCTGGTTTGGCCAAAGAGTTCCCCAAAGGAGTTAGCTAAGTGGTAGAAGGCCCCTCAATGACAGCACTTAATGTCAGTTGGAGGGAAGGAATGCAGTGCCTTGAACAGCGAGTTCAGCATGACAAGACTACAGATGAACCAGAGGATTTGGAAGTGCCGAATAGGCATCTTCGATCTTGCCTAGTCAACTGTCCCTCCCCTGACAATTTTATCAATGCTGTGTTCCTCCATTGTATTACCATCCCTTCCCTCTCTCGCACTCCCCCCCATGTCATTCTTCCTCTTCGTTCTCAACCCTTTTATTACTAAAACACTCCACATACTTTATTCTGACTAATGCTAGATGATCATTCAGTTGGTAGGTTGTCTTGAGGTAAAATAAGGTTCTGATAAACCAAAATCCTACTCTTATTTGAAGAACTAGGAAGCCAGGGTGAGTGGAGGTCACTGTGGACTACTGTAAGCCTGGACCCACGGGATGAAGAGGCAAGTTCGTAAACGAAAAAAGAAGGAACAATAGAAGATAAGTAAATGAAAAAATGAATGAATATATTCATAAATAAATAAATTAGTAAATAAGAATTAATAGACTTAAATGATTAAGCAGGTAAATAGATTAATAGATAAATAAACAAATAAATAAATAAATTATCAAGTGGAAAGATTAATTAATAGATAAATATACAAAATAGATAATGAGTGTACAGTTACATATACAAATACATTAATAAGTAAATAAATGAATAAACAAATAAATGAATAAGTAAACGGATAAGGAAATAAATTGATAAATAAACGAATAAATAAATGAATATATGAGTAAATAAACAAAATAATTGAATAAATAACAAGTAGACGAATAAATATATACGAATAAAAAACAATTATATGAAATAGATATATAGATAAACAAATAAATAAATAAATAGATAGATGAGTGAATAGATAAAAATATATATGAATAAATATATTAATCAATCAATAAATTATGAATTACATTAAATTAAAGAATGCATTAAGGGATATGAATATCTTACACTATATTTATTTGTATAACTTAAATGGAAATCACCTAATATAAAGGGAATATTGGGTTTGTGGATAGATTCGTTTGCTATAAGTCAGAAAAAAATCCCTCATCTTTTCAAAATCGGAACTATTGTCCTTAATCAGTATCAATTCATCTTGACATAATTTTGATTCCTGACAGACTATCACTCAAGAAGAGAGAGAGAGAGAGAGAGAGAGAGAGAGAGAGAGAGAGAGAGAGAGAGAGAGAGAGAGAGAGAGAGAGAGAGAGAGAGAGAGAGAGAGAGAGAGAGAGAGAGAGAGAGAGAGAGAGAGAGAGAGAGACATGGAATACTGAGAAATGTTGTTAAAAAATTGCACTTGAGCACA
>NC_134782.1:28445239-28447739 GCF_046742065.1 Oratosquilla oratoria
CAACTCGAGTTTTTCAAAAGTTTCGTCACTGTGCTTGTGCGATAACAATTTCCGAAAAAAAACACATAATATTTAATAAACGAACAACGTGAATCAGATCAGTTCCAATTGAAAACGTGAAACGAACTGAATAAACCCTTACACCTACCCAGGGTCCGGTGCGACCGTTTTGCCGGGTCTCGAGAAAAACTCGCAAACCGGAGAATTATTTTTTTTAGTATAAGATACAGAAAGAAAGGGAGAAAAGATAGGTAGAGGGACCATATTGTAACTACAAGCCAGTGGTATCGGGAAAAAGGAGGCCAACCAGGTACTGTTATCGAAATACATGAATTTGAACTTTTTCAAAATAATTGCCTGTACATAGTGAGACCACCTAATATCTGTATATAATACAATAATACTAGCCCAGATCTGTAATGAAAGGTCATGTACAGTATCAAGACAAACGAGGATGATTTTTGTACCTTTAATTTCTATTTCTTAACATACGGATACCATAAGTTATATTTTTATTTGTGAGATAATCTATATGTTTTTATCTTTATGAAGCAGTTAGAAATAGTAGAAAAAAAACAAAAACAAAAAACAGGATAATCTACAAGAGCACCTTAAAGAACAATGCATCTAGCATGTAGAAACATGTTGATATTTTCACGATTCACTAGATATGCACCTAATAGTCGAAACAAAGCAACCGTGGACCTGGTAAACCAACTGCACATATATATTCCAGTTTTATTGCAGCGCCTTTTTGTGCTATATCACCTTCCTGTCTCTTTCGAAACTGTTTCCACACAGTGATTGAGAATTTCCTACAAGAAGAAGAAGAAGAAATCCATTGTACTCGTTTAATTTTAGACTTTTTATACACTTTCCCGTGTCTTTGCACGTTCGTCCTCAGTCATATATTTCCTGATCCAAATATTTTCAATCTTATATTTTTTAATAACTTCCTGGACTTGCGACTTAAAGTTTATCTATATTGAACTTGAGCCATTCTTCTTGTACTGACATAACTTCAAAACATGATCAATTTGATCAGTCGCATTTGAGTAATTTTCCCAATACATAGGGGTTGTTTCTCTGTCATTTTGCATCTTATGTTCCTGACGCACTATTCATAGCGTAATATGCTCTTCTCGCTAACCAATAATTATGACATTTTAATCTTATACACTAAATTTCTGATGAGCCAAACAAGGAATAACTAAAAGCAGTAGGTCTGCCAACGTTGAAGGATCAAAGAGAAAGAGGTGACGACTTGAGTGTAAATTACATTCACAAAAAAAAAATCTTAATTAGAGATGTGCGTGGACTTTGTGAGATTTTGAAAACAAATTGAGAGAGGATGCGAAGAAATGTAATTTTACATAAAGATGTATGAATACTTGGATTAGCCTCGAAGCTAACATATTCTAAACTAGAACAATACATGAATTTTAATCTTTGTATTATAACTGCAAAATAAAGTGATAGGAGCCTACAAGCGTTGTCTATTTTCTGCACACAACAATCAGACTAAACTCACACACATACACACACACACACACACACTTACTTGTTACTTGTTGATTGAGTTCTAGGGGCATTCCGTTACAATGTAACGCTCCATGCCCCGAACGATAACTTCCTCAGCACTTGTAGTTGTCTCTAATCACCTTGTGAGCCAGATCATAGGATTCCGCAAACAAATAGTTTTCAATTTCTTCATAAAATCGGAAATCGTTTCAGATGATTTGACGTTCGCTGGGAGTCTATTGTATAGTCTAGGTGCACTTCTCTCGAAGGCTCTTCGTCCTGCTTCTGTACGGTACCGAGGTATAGAAGCGGGACGAAGAGCCTTCGAGAGAAATGCACCTAGACTATACAATAAACACACACACACACACACACACACCAAAAAAAAAAAAAAAACGCTGTGAAAGGCTGGAGCGAGACCCGAACTCGGTACCTTACACGTGGAAGGCAACGACTCTAACACACCATCATGCCTTGTTTTTTCTTTGTGTGTGTGTGTGTACATACCTATTTTAGATAGGTATGTATACTAAAGGATGCTCGCTGGCCGAACGTATTAGAGCGTCGCTACTTGCGATGGAGATCGAGGTGATGGCAATTCGAAAACCTGTCGCTAGCGAGTTGGACCAAGGATATGGTTCATTAAATTCCATGCTACAAATTCCTCTACAAGGGGCACTAACCTGGACCCTGATAGAGGGGAGTTAGCCACGTTAAACCGAATTATGTAAACTAACACATATGACATACATATCGACTCCATCTTTTTGTGAGGCAGAAGGTAATTTGATATAAGGTAAATATGTTTCCGACTCGTGTGGAATGTGCAAGCTCATAATCGAAAGCAGTAAATAAGTATATATTTTTTTGTTGAAAACAGTGTATATGCCAATGTTTGTACAATTTTTCCAAAATATTGTTTTTTTATTTTTGTGGTTTCCGTGATCCATTCTCTCTTCAATGCGTTTCGTCACGTTGT
>NC_134782.1:28452739-28460239 GCF_046742065.1 Oratosquilla oratoria
ATATACATATACATATACATATACATATACATATACATATACATATACATATACATATACATATACATATACATATACACATACACATACACATACATATACATACACATGTGTACGTGTACATGCACTTTCAAGTATACATGCACATATACGTGAAATATACAGTTATACCAAGAGTGCATGTGTGCACAAATACAAATTCATTCATTCCCGTCCTTTTTTTTTTGTATGCTTGAGTGATTCTGTTCTTTGACACAGGATTCGACATACGTCAGAAGGAAGCCTGTTTGAAGCTTCCTGACTCTTATTCGTAACTTGTGCGAAATACGTAACCCTCTAAAGCTTTAGTATTTTACTTTTGTCACCTCGTGCAGTTATAATAATCTTATAAGGCTGTCTAAGTTGCATAGGGTTAGAATTAATCCATTGATACCCAGTTACATTATTTGTCAGCTTATCTATTAATTGTGTGTTGTTGCATACTGGCTTCAAGCTATTCATAGTGTACTTAATCCAACTCTCGCCACTATAAACGTGCCGCCGAGGTGAATTAGTCTTGAGGCATTTGGAACGAAAGACAAAAGCACCACTCGGAAAAAAGAATGAAATAGAATGTCAGTTGTGATGAAAAGGAAAGGTTATCTAGACAAAGGGGATTGATTATTCGTTCGAAAAAAATAAAAAAACATTTTACTCCGCTGTTTTCCTATTATATTTGTATATTTCTGTTTTTACTCTTTTCTTCCTTCACATTTTTTTTCTGAGAAACAAAATTAACGTTGCTCAACTAAACGTTGATCTAAAGGTTCTAATCGTCTTCTATCTACGAAAAGTCGGACACATTATATCAACATTGTTATTTCCTCATCTATAAACTCTCAAATCGCTTTCACCCTCTTGCATGTTTTTCAGGCAGCGATGCTCATCCGATGGAATGTAAGGTTTGCATCAGTTTTCCCTTTTCGCGCGCTCTGATTCGTAAACAAGTGCTGCCTCTACACAGTCACCCACAAGTGTAATGTAAACATATGAAAACGGGCCAACTTCCTGGAAGTTTTCCTTTCACCGTAGGGACTGAATGAAACTGGAATGCAGTGACAATAATTACCATTATTAATCATGCTATTTTCACTACAACTATTACTACTACAACTACAACTACTACTACTACTGCTGCTGCTGCTGCTGCTGCTGCTGCTGCTGCTGCTACTGCTACTACTGCTACTACTACTACTACTACTACTACTACTACTACTACTACTACTACTACTACTACTACTACTACTACTACTACTACTACTACTACTATTACTATCATCATCATCACTTCTACTACTATTATCTCTTCTATTACTTCTATCACTTCTATTACTTCTATCACTTCTATTACTTCTATCACTTCTATCACTTCTACTATTACTATCACCACTGCTACTAATACTCTCACCCCTGCTGCTAATACTGTTAGCACTTCTACTCGTCCTCTATTCTGTCTACCTAATGTACCCGTCACCTTTGCCCTGTGTGCTTACTCTGCTTGCCAGAGCTACGAGTCACTGGTTGCTCTAAGATTTGAGCGAACAGAAAACGTTTGGGAACTTATGGCTGATTTAATTCTTGCGACGTTCCTCAAGAAGGCCAGTTACACAATTATCAAATTCTGAACCAGCGAGCATAAAAATGTCGGTAGAAAGCGTGTCTTACGTGCATGAAAATGCGCAAGCTTATAAAAAATGTGCATATTGATGAGCATGTAGGATCTTTGTGGTGATACCACAGTAAAAATGTTGACTCTTTAGGGCAATCACGAGAGTTAGATGCTCCCATAAAAAAAATTATAATCATATTAACAGATGAGGGTTCTGTGCAAGTTTAAAAGACTAATACGTACCTCAGTGAATTGATATTTGAAAAAAAATCTTGTTTAAGAATCTTCGGTGTTTTAGAATGGGTCTAGTTTTAATCCATACAGAAGCTTACCTCCTTCTTAATTCCACCAGTCTGTTTCATTCATTTTCTTGGCACTCTTTTTTTAGTAAAATGGGTTAATCTTCTTGAATCCCTCAGTGCCAAGAGACACTTTCACTTTATGTCTGACTGCCGCCTGGCATTCGTTTTTGTGACACTTCTTCGATTATACAGGTGTTAAGAAACAACTTAATTAAACTCCCTCAATTTGGTGACGTGATTTATGTACCTTGTTGTGACTGAAGACGAGAGAAGTTTGGATGCAGTTGAGGCGGTTGTTGGGTCTCAGCAGAGAAAGGCGTCTCGGAGGGTTAAGACAGACAAGATGCCCTTTCCTTAGCGACATCAAAACCCTCCAGTCCTCAGTTTGAACAAAAGCCATCAAACACAACAACACTCTGCTGAAGAGGTCAAAGGCTCAGTGAGCCCTTGACAGATGATGGCCGCTCCACCCAGTCGATTATCTCACAGTCTGTACTCGTGATGGAACGAAGCAATTACTTTCGAAGACCGTCTCATCTCGCTGCGTCCGAGGAGTCGGTTCGCCTCCAAATTTGTTAATTTTGAAACCATTAGTGCCACGGCGCAACAAAGGCACTTGGCAGCAGTGTAAGAAAAAAGGAAAGAGCGGAGCTCAAAGTGGACGTATTCATTGGGATGGTAGTTATAGCAGACGCATTAAGAGAGATGTGAGGTGGTTAGTTTTATTCAATGAAAAAAGTTAAAGATATGAAATTGCGTCTTACCACAACCTGATACTGACAATGGCCCTCAATACACAAAACTATGGCTCTCTTTCTGTCTGTATATATATATATATATATATATATATATATATATATATACATATATATTTATATATCAATAGAATCACTAGTGACGGTGGTGTCTATCAAATAATTCCGACTGTCGTCCCCGGATCTGAACCGGGCTCGTGAAATCAGTTGGTAGGGCGACGGCATTGTGATTTCACGAGCCCGGTTCGAATCCGGGGGACGACAGTCGGAATTATTATATATATATATATATATATATATATATATATATATATATATATACATATATATATATATATATATGTATATGTATATATATATGTATATATATATGTATATATATATATATATACATATATATACATATATATATATATACACATGTACATATATATATATATATATATATATATATATATATAAGCACTAAATCAAAGGTTTTAAATGCTAGTTGGAGTACTAAGAGTGGCCACAAGTATATGAATCAATTTCAATGTTGGTTTTCATTTTGCATGATGGGTAAGAAATAGTTCTCAGACTAGGGAGACCTGCCTGGACAAGAAAACACGGAAGACCAGGCTCTTAGAATAAGGAAACTCTAATAGGACGTTTTTTTCTAGTCAAGGTAGGAAATAATGAATTACATGAAATTAATTGACAGAGTACATGAAAGGAGTTTAACGGTGGAATGGTCTAACAAATTTGAGGGGAAGTGTAAGCAAAGGGACACAAACATTGTTGTAACCACGGAAGAAAAGAGATATAGAATGAATACAACATTGTTTGACGTATCGTTGGCTAAGTTCCAAAAGTCAAACAAGGAATTGGAAGGGCGTAAGTTGTTTTAACACTTCCCGTTGTTTGGTCACGGTGGAGGACATATTTTGCACGATTTAAGGGCAGAAATAGACAATTATGATATTCACATGTTTGAAGGACACGTTACCGTTTGTGGGCCTCAATCATGTCTTGGGTTGCGCAAGATTAATCGTAATTAGATCAGGGAGAAGATGTATATAAAACCTTTCTCTATACCTAAACAATGAGCTCCGTCATATGTTCCCATCTTACCAAAAAACTGCAAGTCACGAGTGCAAAAGCTGTAGACATTTCATGGGAAGTCAGAAACTGTGAATCGGGCTCGTAATCAGCGTTATCGAAGTGGTGCTTATATCTGTCTATCTACATACAAAGAGCTTTTTCCCCATTATAAGGGAGGTAGCCAGACTCAAAGGCACGTACTATTCCCACTCGTTCCACGCCCCTCCACCACCCTTTCCCCCCTCTCATCATAGTTTCTCAGGGATGACTGGTCATCCCTGAACCCCGCCCACTACCCTGGGTCAGAAGCATTGTAGCAAGACATAGTACATCCACAGTAAGGCCGATTAACTTAATCGGCGACCCCCACCCTTCGAGTTGCGTCAATATATCATAAACACATGAGCACCTCCTTACATAACAGTATCATTTATACACAGTCACCCTCCACTCATCCCTATCTCCTGACTTCTCCCTTCCTTGCTCAACAGACATTCCCCTCTTTCTCAGCGTCTCCTTCACCCCATCCATCCACCTCATCCTCGGTTGTCCCCTCACACTCACTCCCCCACCTCTGCCTTCCACACCTCTTTTACTAATACTTCCACTCTCCTCCTCACCTCCTCGTTTCTCACTTTATTCAACCTAATAACTCCTACCATACTTCTCAGACATTTAATCTAAACACATTTAAATATTTCCTCTATGCTTCTCTTAAATTCGATGTCTTTACCCCATGCAATGCCGTTGACACAATCACACCTTCACAAAATATCCTCTTTGTATCCATTCCCAGGTGCCTATTTCTCATAACAATTATTAATTCCCCTTCAAAAAGAAAAAAAAATGACATTCCCCATTTTCTCCTCTAACAACATGGACATCTAGAATTCCTCCTTCTCTTTTCTTGGATACCACTACATAGTCCATTGATACCTTATCAATCACCTCTCCATCCACCACCCTTTCCCATGTGTACTTATGCTTGATTTTCTTCCTAAGCACTGTGTTAACTATCATCATTTCTCTTTCTAAACACATCTCAGTATTAGGGATAGAAGAACTAACTGAAATTAGATTGTCATAGAAAGAACATAAAGAAGAGAAGATACTGACAGAACAAAATAAAGAATGAAAGCTAAATAAAATATCTAAGATTCTAAGTCTATCCTCAAGATGGTCAGTGACACAGATAAGTTGCTAAATTAGCTGTTACAAACCACCCAAGATACAAAAGTAAAAACTAATTCACTGGATGGATCATCTGGTAAGTGACAAGGAAAGTGAACTATGGTGATGAATATTAATACTTTTTAACATAGACATTTTAGAGAAAGAAAGACAGAAGTGTTAGTCAGTATGTGTTCCCCTGAAGAGTATAGAACTGGTTTACCAACAGAGCAGTTAGCAAGTGGAATAGACTTAATAACCCTGTAATGAGTGTTGAAAAAAAAATTGTTTTAAGAAAAGATTGGATAACTTTATGGACAGGGATAAGGTGGTAAGAGACATGGAGCTGTCTAGTATAGGCCTTATGGTCTCCAGTCTCCCCCATAATTATGTTCTAATATTTAAGGAATTATAAATTTCAGGCATGCGACCAAGTCTGTAGAGGATTCAAGAGAGAGAGAGAGAGAGAGAGAGAGAGAGAGAGAGAGAGAGAGAGAGAGAGAGAGAGAGAGAGAGAGAGAGAGAGAGAGAGAGAGAGAGAGAGAGAGAGAGAGAGAGAGAAGAGAAATAAGAAATTATGCACATTTTCATAAAAGACAGCGTTAGAACGAAATATCATATAAATAAGGAGGAAATATTAGGGTAGGTTGGGTCTCAGCGTGAAAAGGTAAATATGTTTCAGAAATTAGGAAGCGATATTACAGGGACCATTAACGTGGTATCCTTGAAAAAATATTTCTATCCTTATATAAATCTTATATAAATCCTTGGAAGGGAAAGATTTATATAAGGATTTTTTATGAATACCACCGTGAGAATCTTGCGGTGGTATTCTTAGAAAAAAAATCCTCATATACATCTTTTCCTTCCAAGGATTTATATAAGATTGTTATAAGGAAATAATCTTTTTAAGAATACCACTGAAAGACAATTCCGGAATCGGCTTGGGATGAAAATTATTTCCTTCTACACTGGATAACCCTGAAGGTAATGCAAACAACTCGGTTAACTAACGAAGCTGGTTAAAATGAGCTCTATGTAATGTCGTTCTCAATGTAATGATGTGCGATAAAGCGCAAGACAAGACAGTTATTAGGCAGAGTGGGGATGTTCTGACACTACTTCGTGCTGCCTTTGTCCATCTTGACGTAACAGCCAGAACGCCTGAAGATAATTGGCTTTTAGGTGGGTGAATGGAAACAATTCGGAAATCATACAGTGACAAAAAATATTTAGAAAAAAAACTAGGATAAAGTATGAAGCCACAACTTTATCAACAAAAAATCAGATACCTATACACTTATGCGTCACTCAAGCGTGTTTACAATTGAAAATGCCTTGAAATAAACTTTACAATGGTCATTTGTAATGCTTGAACTCACAAAAAAAAAATCAGTACCATTACAGGGTTTAATCAGTGTTAAAATCTATTGACATTTGAAAGGTATAATGCTATTTTTGTCTGTTTCGAATGAATTAGATTTGAAAATAACAGATAATTCAGTTCACTTCAACGATCTTGTTAGGTGTTTAGATATTTTGTTCTGGATGATGCCAGACAATTTCATTCAATTTAAGTAGGACCTTTGGTTGCCAGAGGACCAAAGTAAGACACCGTCCGAAGTTTACCACACAACCATTATGGGAGTGGAACTTGGCAGTGGGATTGTTGAATACTACTGCGAGTATCTGAAACTGACGCGTGATAAATCATAACTATGCAAGTACATTTCGCTGTTGTTGCATTAATACAGCTTTGTCTACAAATAAAAAGGCTTTTAGTATTAAGGGGACTATTGTGTACAGAAGTAAACCTAAAACTGAGTGACTACTTATTCTGTTTGAAGTACTTCATACCTAATACTCTTCAACGAAAGATATATTCGCGAAGTTGCGATATATCATGGATGGCCGTTACAGTACATCGCAGATGTACCGCATCAAACGAAAGTCACAAGACTTAAATAAAACACTTTTCCGCGTGACTTCAGGGGACCCGAGCGGAGTTGGAAAATTCAGGTCCAGTGACGAATCGCGCCGTCACGCGATCTTCCTCGGCACAGAGGACCAACTCAGTGGAAAACGGACCCTCGGAAGAAAACGGACTCTTCGATTTGATTTGATTTGATTTTATTCGGATTCAATCATACATACAATAAAATACAATACAGGTAAGACTCGTATTATACATAGTAAATATAATTGTACATCCGAGGATGGCACAGAAAGTCAAAAGACTTATTTCCACTGTGGTCCTCATAAAGAATGACATATTAACTAGGAAAATATTGACATAATAAAAGCTAGGTTGATTAAACGAGACTCCAGTCTTCCCGCTCAGCTGAATTATATCGCCTAGCGATGGTATCCAGAAGTAAGATATGGACAATACGTCGCTGCATTGGAGAGATTAACCAGCCCTCACGCACGCTGAGAGTGAGGGCGGCGTGACCTTGTCACCGCTAACGGCCTCAGGGTGTGTGCACGTCCGTCGATCTCGTGACTCGAACGCACCAGTGATGATGACGTTGTCTACACTCCCTCA
>NC_134782.1:28470239-28482739 GCF_046742065.1 Oratosquilla oratoria
GAGAGAGAGATAGAGAGAGAGATAGAGAGAGAGAGAGAGAGAGAGAGAGAGAGGGGGGGAGATATGGGCTCGGCCCGGAGACCGGGTGCCAGCCTCTCAAGGCTGCACCTCCAGAAGGAGTTGAGGGTGTTGTCGGGTTTTAGTAGCGAATCCAATGGTATCTCTATGGTCACTCTGTCAACACACTTTTTCTTTTCACTTATTTCTCTTGCCTCTGGACCAGTAAGCTCAACATTATAGATAAATTATTTTTGTTTTGCTTTACTAAGTAAATAACTTTATGATGCTCTATAAGAGAACACATTTCATTTTTGACCCTCGGTCGAGTGTATGATAAATGTTCGTATTGCAATGCTTTTTAATCCCATGACGCTAATGCCATTTCCTTATTCATCAATTAACATCGGAAATATTATTTTTGCTCCATACAAGAAGAAAAATCTGTGGTACCATAATAGTACAATAATTTATGTACACGATAAATATTCATTTTTAGGGTCACGATAATTTGGGCTTGTCTGGGATTATCATTCTTGTGGTAAATATTAGGAAAGTGAATATCTGGGCAACGCCCAAAAATATATCCTGGAAACTCCCCTGAGTTTGGAACAGGAATGGTGGGGAGATGTTTCTCTCTGACGTCCATCTAGGACGACCTAGTCCAGATACTGGCCGTTACTCTCTGAGTTAAATTATATCATGTCAGGTTAGGTCACGTGAGGTGAGGTCAGGTTAGGTCAGGTTAGATTAAGTCAGGTTAGGTTAGGTTAGGTTCGATTAAGTCAGGCTAGGTTAGGTTAGGTTAGGTTGGTTAGGTTATATTAAGTCAGGTTATGTTAGATTAGGTTAGATCAGGTTTGATTAGGTTAGATCAGGTTTGATTAGATCAGGTTATGTTAAGTTAGGTCAGGTTAGGTCAGGTTAGGTCAGGACAGGTTAGGTCAGTAGGTTAGGCTTGACTGGTCAGTATTAGAAACAGTAAAATGCCAAACGTTAGGTAGAGCTAGCTAGGTTTACAGTTGACTTGGCTTGGCAAACACAACTTCTGGTGAGTTAGGTAGAGTTGGACTAAGAGAATTACAGTGTGGAGGCCGTATAGGAATAGATATGATTGGTTAGATCAAATCAAGTTTCCTTGTGTTGGTGTTTTTCAGTAGTTGGTGAAATATTTCATGTTATTTTGAAAACACTTCTTGGTAGAATTTTGTTTTTTTCACCACAAAAACCCCAAGACCTTAAATTGTCTTTATTATTATAAGCATTGAAAGGCGGGGAGCGTGTGATATTTTTTTCAAATGATGTCTTAGTCTCATATAAAACAGTAGGAATTAAAGAGAAATTACTCAGTTATATCAGTACTGAAAATTAATTGTCGAACAATAACACAAATCTACTCGTCTACCATCTATCAATACAGAAATGCTTACAATGTTTATTATCGACTATAAACGTCACCCAGAAAGATAATGATCTAATTAAAATCCGCCTCTTCCATTAATTCTATCAAGATTCTCCACCAAGAGGGATGCAAACAAGGTCATCATATTAAGACAACAGGGCAGGACTCGCAGTAATGGATTTAAATTGGACAAATTTAGATTTAAGAAGGAAATAGGCAAGAACTGGTTTACCAATAGAGTGGTCAACGAATGGAATAGACTTAGTAACCATGTAGTGAGTGCTGAAACTATCGGTTGTTTTAAGAAAAGGTTAGACAGCTTTATGGATGGGGATGATAGGTGGTAATGGACATGGAACTGCCTAGTGTAGGCCTTATGGTCTCTTGCAGTCTCCTTCATTATGTTCTTATGTTTAAAATCATGATCTTAGATGTTTTTCATAATTATTGTTTCCTTGCGCTTATATAACATTTAAGAATGATGATAATTCAATATCACTCTTAGTGGAAAGTATCATAATATGCAGTAATCTATACTATATTACTTAGAAATTATATCGAATGAAAGCAGCAAACTTTACAAATTTACATTCATTTAATGCTTAAATTCATATTATATCTAAATTCTAACATCTAGAATAACAAAAGAAACAACTCCCTATTATTCCTGTCACATAGGGACTACTAATTCTTAGTGCACCACATCATTACCATAAAGATATTATCCGTATCTTTTGTATCCCACAGTTTCCCATCTAGTAACTCAACTTGTCTTCTGCATTCACCCACTCTTTTATAACTTAGTAAAACTACACATGCGCACTTCACATCATACCTGTTTGCTTATTATCTAGCTATACCTATGCATTTATTTATGTATTTTATCTGTTATTATTTACATTATTATAGTTTTTATTTAATCATTTATTTATTTGTTTATTTTATTTATTTATGTATTCATTTGTCTATCTATTATCTATTTATTCATCTATTCATTTATTCATTTATTCATTTATTCATTTATTTATTTATCTACTTATGTATCTATTTATTTATTTATCTATTTATCTATTCATTTATTCATTATTATCATAATTTTTTTCGCATCCGGCCTAGATATGGACCAAAAGGTCTCCTGTTGGCATGCTCCGCCTTTGTAATCCTTTGTAAATGAACCGGCCTGAGCATCGCCAAATAAAACCGTAGCCTTGCAGCTGTGCGTGCATCTCCTCTTAATGTTGTGGACATTATTCCTTCATATTATGGACCGCCAGTCAGCATTAGAGAATGCAGTGTGGGCCAGTACACGTTCACCAAGTTTTATGAAAGGAGTAGAACATCCAGCATTCACTCACCATCAAGGCCCGACCTCTCTCCCTCTCTCTCTCCCTCTCATCACTCTTGTTTCCTGATACTTCAGTTTCCCTTCAGTAGGAGCATCACGCTATTTCCCACTTAAGAATTGCACCGATCTATCACTAACACCCACCAAGCACCAACACCCACGCACCACCAGTCTCTGTCCTCACCCTTACCCATGCCCCTTCTACAGGAGACCTAGCGTCCTCCAGGATTCTCCTTCTTCTTCTTCTTGATGCTGTCACTCCACTTCTGAGGCACCAGTTACACGCCCCTCCACACCCACCGCCTCACTTTTACCCACACTGGTTATCTCATCCGATCTTCAGGGTGACTTTGTGCACGACGGCTGACCTGACTGGGTGACCTTGTTTACGCTCCCATCACGATATTTCCCACTACCGCGGTGCAATGATTCTTACGCGAACAGCGGGTGGGCGTGGGTGGGGTGGTGATGGGCGGCGGAAGGAGAGTCAGCTCCTGGGGGGTGGACGGGGGAAGGGAGAAGGTTGCAAGCGAGAAAACGTGCCTCAACCCCGTTCAAGACGGTAACACGCACACTATGGACTTGGTTCCGTGTTAAGGACGCGGGTTTAGCTACCCGAGTGACCAGCTAGCTGGGAATCGTTTTACCTGCTGCATAAAGGTTGCTGTTCGCGTTAAGAGCGAAGGGTTGGGTTGATATGGGGATGTGGATACACGCTGGGCATATGAATTAGGAATCATGAAAAGCAGTCCGTAACACAGAGGGTGAGACGGGAACCCTGGCGTGGGTGTGGCCGACCTGCATCAAGAAGGCTAACTTCGCGTCTTCCTGCAGCATTCGCTGACGGACCAAGTCACGAATCAAATGAGACAATGCACCAAAGTAGCAAACGAGGTAAACACAAAAGCTGATGGCACAAGTTGTTGGGGTTTTGGGAATAGAAAAGGGGAATGTGAGAATACGAGACAGGTCCGACGTGATAAGAAAATACAGATATCCTGAGCCAGTGGCAACTGATTACTATCATATTTATATGAGGTGCGCCAGCGACCCACAGTAGCAGCGAGCTTCGCAAAGAACTAAACAACTGTGGCTAGATGACCTCCATGTGACCAAGAAAGTACCATGGGTACCACCGAAATGGCTTGGCGGCAGACACCATAAAAAGTGAAAGTCTAATCTGTACGCAAGGGACACTACCATTGGGAATCCACAGAGATGAATGAAATAGTCTGGAGGCGGGTAGAACAAAGGGAAAAGTAACATCTGGAAGGAAAGAGGTCATGGTAGCCGTCGCCATAACGAGCAACCAACGGGCAGGGCTTACTCATTTAAAAGCGTGTTAGTGTTTCTGTGTAGCTTGCGGAAGTGAGTAGGTTCGAGGTGAGGTAATAGGGTACATGTTCCCGGACGTCTTATAATTCGACTATGAAAATGATTCCAATTTTAGATCCCGTATCAACAATACGTCCTGAAAAGTAGAAACGCTTGCATTTCCTGAGTACATTGGTTTGGAATTATACATGAATGTACGGTACATATGTATATATGTAATTAGGTTTGTAACAATGATCAGACTGTATTTGTATTTGCATTATTGATGAGAGACTTTGGGTTATTACAATTTTTTTTTTTTTGAGAATTTGTACCTTAAATACGCTACACCTCCTCCGGCAAGCCATTGTGTATATCTATTGATCTATCAAGTAAAATCCACTTCTTTATGTCCTTTGCATTTTCTTCATTAATATTTATATTAGTGCTATCCTATTTCGGTATCTAAAGCATACAGAAGATGAAGATCGTGTCTTTAAATGTACACGTCGAAGGATTTTTGCCAGACTTCATTTGGCGTTGTTGTGTCCGACAGCTAACTACGATGACCAACCTCACAGAGGCAAATGGTCAGACACAGAATCTATTCTTGCAGACATCCATACCTAACCGATCCACGTTGTATCGGAACTATGGCAATGGATATTTTAATGCTGAATGTTTAGTTCCCTTACAATCAAAGCCCTTTTTGTCAACAAGACTATGATTGCACAACATATGACAATATTTACATATGAAATATCATATGTAATGTTTAGACGTCCATAGAAGTACATACTATTCACTGCACATTGCTCCCTACCAGAAACTAACGTTTTTCTCTATGACACCTCACGTTACAGTTCACCTGTATATTCTGCTTAATGCCAGATGGTTCTATTCAGCTGACAGGGTATACTCCTATGCATAGACACCACCCCCTAGTTGCCTTGTATACTTCAAAATAAAGGTATTTGTATGCTCATGCTGGGAATATTACGATGTCCCGGTCCACGAATGAATGCATGTGTGTGTGTGTGTGTGTGTGTGTGTGTGTGTGTGTGTGTGTGTGTGTGTGTGTGTGTGTGTGTGTGTGTGTGTGTGTGTGTGTGTGTGTGTGTGTGTGTGTGTGTGTGTGTGTGTGTGTGTGTGTGTGTGTGTGTGTGTGTGTGTGTGTGTGTGTGTGTGTGTGTGTGTGTGTGTGTGTGTGTGTGTGTGTGTGTGTGTGTGTGTGTGTGTGTGTGTGTGTGAACATAAATATGGAATGGGGCGTGGGTGGGGGCGTAGACGTGAGGGTTGTTTCGGCGTGGGCGTGTGCCTGGAGGGGATGACGTCATAGTTAAGATTCTAGCGGCGCCTTTATTAGGCTGGGATCAGGGAAGGCGGGGAAAACTGATCTTTCCGAATCGAAGTAGAAAATGCCGACCCCCCCCCCCGAGGGGGGATTCGGAGAGGGCGGGAAAGAAGAAACAAAGAAAAAGCGAAGGATTCGTGGCACGTTGCGAAAAATAGAGAGAGAAAGAGAGAGAGAGAGAGAGAGAGAGAGAGAGAGAGAGAGAGAGAGAGAGAGAGAGAGAGAGAGAGAGAGTGAGAATGAAAGTGAAAGTGAGAGTGAGTGAGAGTGAGAGTGAGAGTGAGATTGAGTGAGTGAGTGAGTGAGAGTGAGAGTGAGTGAGTGAGAGTGAGTGAGAGTGAGTGAGAGTGAATGAGAGTGAGTGAGAGTGAGTGAGAGTGAGTGAGAGTGAGTGAGTGAGAGTGAGTGAGTGAGTGAGAGTGAGGGTGAGAGTGAGAGAGAGTGAGTGAGTGAGTGAGTGAGTGAGTGAGAGAGAGAGAGGTTCACGCCAGGAAACGCTTAGTTGAAGCTGAGGTCGTCACATGTCGTACAGCCGGGGCAAGTGGCAGTCTGTTTTGCTTAGTGAAGGCAAAGTCCACAAAGGTCGCCATTGTGGTGAAGAAACCGAAAGAAAATGACAAATATGGAGGCCTTGATGACGTAAGGGCAGTAAAAGATTTTCACTTTCCAAAATTCCGGAAATAGTGGGAAGAAGATGTAAACATAAAGTTCGGAGGTGGGAAAAATAAATATAAGTACATAGATAGATTAAAAGATGAATTAATGAATACATGAATAAATAAATAGATAGATAAATAAATAAATAGATAAGTAGATAAATAAATAAATATATAAATATATAATTATATAAATAAAAATAAATGAATAAATAAATAAATATATACATAAATAAATAAATAGATAAAAAGAGTAACGAGAGAAAAGGAAGATCGAAGGTGAATCTGTAAAAAAGAGAGAAGAGGAGAGGAGAGTAGAGGAAATGAGAGGAGAGGAGATGGAAGAAGAGAAGAGAAGAGAAGAGAGGAAAAGAGAGGAGAGAAAAAGAGAGGAGAAGAGAGAAGAAAAGAAGAGAAGAGGAGGGAAAAGAAGAGAAGAGAAGAGAAGAGAAGAGAAGAGAAGAGAAGAGAAGAGAAGAGGAGAGAAGATAAGAGAGTAATGGGGTGTGAGATGGGAGTCCTTAATGCAAGCGAGATCCAGACTGCTTTTGGACTGATGCGTGAGAGCCTGCTTTGCGGGTGAAAAAAAAAGGATGGGATGGGCAGCTGAGGAAGGTTGGGGAGGGAGAGAAGGCGGGTCGGAGATCCGAGTGGACGAACAGGGAAGCAAGTTAAAGAAAAAGAAAAAAATATAGAATTATATAAGAAAACAACAACCTTGGTAAACTGACTAGTCGAAAAAAAAATATGTATAATGAATAAAGACTCAAGTCAAGTCATTTGCAAGAAGGTTATCTGCGAACAGCATAGTCTGATGTTATCTATGTAAAAGAAAAAAAAGACGTTTCCAGCAGCGAGGGTCTGTAAATCAGCCGACCTACGGAGAGAGGCAAAAGACGCCATAAATCTGGAAGACGGTCGTAAGACACACGACCTGGGTTCCGCGCAGTTCGCGAGACCACCGACGCCCACGGAACACAAACACTCGGGAGGAGAAACCCACGCCCGACGAGTTTCCGGGAGGTCGTTTGCAAGGCTCCATACCAAGAGACACTTTTACTCTCATTACGAAAGCCGTTGGACTTTTTTGGACTTCTGCCCTGCACCTTTTTGGTAGTAAAGAGCTAAGAAACTTATAAGGAGACAAACGGAAACCTCCTAAGGAAAAGAGTCGTTGAAAAATAGATAAAGCATTGAGAAGAGAGAGAAATGGGACAGTAAAAGATATGTCATTAAAGAATGAAAGGGAGAGGGGAGGCACGGAGAGTGAGAGTAAAAGAGTAAGAAAGGGAAAGAGGAAAGAGAGGAGAGGAAAGAGAAGGATACGAGAGAGGAGAAGGAAGAAAAATAGGAAAAGGAGGAGAGAGAGGTGAAGGAGGTAGACAAAGAGGAAGTGAGGACATAGTACAAATGGCCTTGAAACAAAGGCGTGGGACAAAGTAGGGAGGGTGAGGAGGAAGAAGGTGATTGAATGAGAAGGAGATGTCACCGAAGCGAGTGATTCTGAAGGAGCACACACACATACTCACACACACACACACACGGACACACACACACACACACACACACACACACACACACACACACACACACACACACACACACACACACACACACACACACACACACACACACACACACACACACACACACACACACACACACACACACACACACACACACACACACACACACATATATATATATATATATATATATATATATATATATATACATATATATATATATACATATATGTGTGTGTGTGTGTGTGTGTGTGTGTGTGTGTGTGTGTGTGTGTGTGTGTGTGTGTGTGTGTGTGTGTGTGTGTGTGTGTGTGTGTGTGTGTATGTGTGTCCGTGTGTGTATGTGTTGCTCTGGAGGAGTAAATTCAATCAGATGGTCAAAACAGATATCCATATATAGTTATTCACTCTGTGTGTGCATGACATGCATCTGGGTGTGCGCGCGCCCACACGCGTGTATGCGTGCACAGGGGAACACGCACACAAAGAAAGACGAGGAGGTGTCAGCAAGACTTCTGACAAGTCAAGGTTGTTAGGCAGAGAGGCCCTGGGTAACAAAGGCACCGTTGGGAAGAGGAAAGGATAAAGAGCCCAATGTGTGCAAAAACGGATCCGAGGAGCCCTGCAGAATGATAAACACAAATTCAGGTGAATCAGAAAGGAGGAAATTAATGAAAATTGAATAAAAAAGAGTAAGTTTGAGCAAGGCATGAGGTCTGAGGAAGAGAAGGAAGAGTGGTTGTGCGTGTGAGGATGAAAATATTATGAAAAGGAAGAATTGGAAGAGGATGAGAAGGAGAATAAGAAGGGCGGGGGACACGAAAGCAGTAGAAAAAAAAGTAAAAAAAAAATAAAAATAAAAAAGGCGTCTAACGGAAACAAGAAATAGACCAAAGATAAGGACAAGGACATGGGCATGGACAAGGACAAAGATAAGGACAAGGACAAGGGCAAGGGCAAGGACAAGGACAAGGGCAAGGACAAGGGCAAGGACAAGGACAAGGACAAGGACAAGGGCAAGGACAAGGACAAGGACAAGGACAAGGACAAGGACAAGGGCAAGGGCAAGGACAAGGACAAGGACAAGGCCAAGGACAAGAGCAAGAGCAAGAGCAAGGACAAGAGCAAGGACAAGGACAAGGACAAGGACAAGGACAAGGACAAGGACAAGGACAAGGACAAGGACAAGGACAAGGACAGATGCCAGGACAAGGGCAATGACAAAGACAATGACAGTGACAAGGACAAGACAAGGACAAGGACAAGGACAAGGGCAAAGACAGGAAAGAGACCAAGGACAAGGACAAGTGCAAGAATAAGGACGAGGACAAGGAGAAAGACAAGAGTAGGGACAAGGACAAGTACAATAACAAGTACAAATACAATTAAAAGTATAAAACAAGTACAAGTACATGTACAATAAATTCAAGTAAATGTACAATTATAAGTGCAAGTACAAGAACAAGTATAAGGACAACAAAAGTAGAAGAATAAAGACAACGATTATATATATATATATGTATATATATGATGAAGGTGGAAAAAGAAGTCACGGGTCTAGTTCCGAGTTACTGAGTTTATTCCTGACCGGTTTCGCTCTATGCTTCTTCAGAGGAATGTGACTCTGGAGTGAAGCTGGCGGTATACATAGTCTGAGTAAGACCGCGTTCCCTCCTTGGAGGTGGGTTACGTTTGGTTGTACAATGGTTTTTAATACAATAGTGATAAAAATACAATAAATTGTTGTGATGTTATTACAAAACAGCTCCGGTGTGTGTGGAATGTTGATCGAGGGTGTAACATTGTAAGTGAAGTGAGTGGTGTAGAAATGTGTGAATCCTAAAAAGTGTCATATGATAACTTATAGTATTAAATAATATAAGGATAAATATCCAGATAAAATGAATGAAATAAAATGAAAATACAAATACAAATATAAATATAAATAAATAAAAATAAAAATAAAAATAATAAATATAAATAAAAATATATGCTTATGACATGACATCTCATCGCATATCATTGCGTGACAGAATGTTATCAAAAAATATACATACATATATAACAATGAATAGATAAATAAATGCCAAAGAAATATATAGTAAAAATATGAAATGAATATAATAAATAAAAATAAAAATAAAAAATAAAAATAATAATAATAATAGTAATAATAATAATAAAAATAAAAATAATGAAAATACGAACTGACCGGCCTCAAGCCCTCAACCCAGGGAGCGCGGACGTTTGGGCACCGGATGGATTTTGTCGTTCTATGTGGGCGCTGTTCTGGGGCAGGTTCTTATGGCTGCGTATTGAGCTGTGAATTTTTCCCATTTAATATCCCCTACTTTTTGGTTGATGTTGGCATTGGTTGTTATATATAGGGCTTCAATCACCTTCCTTTGTCTTTTTGATAGACCTTTCTTTACTACCTCTGCCTGTTGCCAGTCGGGAAGATGTCCTTCCTGATCCACGTGGCCCACCATCGCGTTTGAGAGGCGGTGGTACCTTAGGTCCGCCTTGTGCTCTTTTATTCTGGTATGTAGGCCCCTGTGACTCTCACCATAATATGACTTGTCACAGTTGCCACATGGTATCCTATATATGACGCTGAGGTCGTTTGTTGTTTTAGATGTTGGTGTTACTAGTTGTCTGATTCTCCTTCCCGTGTCATTCACTATTTCTAGTCCTAGTGGGCGTACAGCATCCCCCAGTGTGCGTGAAAATTCTGAGTCCGGTACGACTAGGTATTGTTTGTCCTGTCTGTTTACTGGTTCTCTCCGTTGCCTGATGTTTTGAGCTTTACTTAGAGAAGTGGACAGTAAGCCCTCTGGGTATCCCAGTGATATGAAGGTGTTTGTGACGCGGCGGATTTCTTCCTCGAGGAACTCCTTGCTGCAGATCCTCAGAGCTCTGAGGAAAAAACCGATCACCACTCCTGTTTTGGTTCGTTCGTCATGTGCACTGTAAAAATGTAAAAGGTCATCTTTGTTGGTAGGTTTCCTATAAACTCTAAAATGTGCTTTGTTATCCTCTCTAATAATCTCCGTGTCGAGAAAAGGCAGGCGACCACGGGACTCAATCTCCATAGTGAATTGTATATTATTAGTCACTTCATTTAACTTTGACAAAATCTCCTCAGCATCTGTCTCTGCAGGGGAAATGAATAGGCAATCATCTACATACCTTAGCCAATGTGAACCCTTTGGGAGAATTTTTAAAAAATGATCCCTCTCCAATACCTCTAGGTAGAGGTTTGCTGCCACTGCACTCAAAGGAGATCCCATGGGAAGGCCTTCCAACTGGTGGTATTCTTGGTTGTCAAATCTGAAAGAGCCAAATCTCATACATTTTTCTGTGAGCTGCATGTAGTCTCTTTTGCAGATCGGTAGGCTATTTTCGTCGATGGTTTGTAGTGCTTCCTTGATAGCGTTGATGGCGCCTTTTATGGAGACATGGGTAAATAACGATGTTACATCGTAACTGATTAATCTTTTCTGTGAAAAGTCTATGTTGTTGGCACACGTGCACTAAAAGAACTCCGAGACAACAACGACATCTTGATCACAACAGCTGATAAAGGCGGAGGTATAGTGATCCTTGATAAATTGGATTACGTACGCAAAATGGAGGATCTCTTATCCGACCCGTCCACATACACCAAACAAAACATCGGCAAAGCAAAAGAGGAAGCGGAACAGTTCAACAAAACCACAAGAAAGATTTTGAAGAGAACCGAAAAGGGTAAGAAAATGTTACATCTCTTAGAAGAAGACCCCAAGACACCGACCTTGAAAGGACTCCCCAAGATCCACAAACAGGAGATACCGCTTAGACCCATTACTTCAGGTATTGGAAGCGCCCCGCACAGGTTAGCTAAAATCCTAGCCAAACCCCTATCGTCCGCCCTTGGTAACATCAGTAGTACGCATCTCCAAAATTCCACAGACTTAATCGAGAAACTCAACAACATAGACTTTTCACAGAAAAGATTAATCAGTTACGATGTAACATCGTTATTTACCCATGTCTCCATAAAAGGCGCCATCAACGCTATCAAGGAAGCACTACAAACCATCGACGAAAATAGCCTACCGATCTGCAAAAGAGACTACATGCAGCTCACAGAAAAATGTATGAGATTTGGCTCTTTCAGATTTGACAACCAAGAATACCACCAGTTGGAAGGCCTTCCCATGGGATCTCCTTTGAGTGCAGTGGCAGCAAACCTCTACCTAGAGGTATTGGAGAGGGATCATTTTTTAAAAATTCTCCCAAAGGGTTCACATTGGCTAAGGTATGTAGATGATTGCCTATTCATTTCCCCTGCAGAGACAGATGCTGAGGAGATTTTGTCAAAGTTAAATGAAGTGACTAATAATATACAATTCACTATGGAGATTGAGTCCCGTGGTCGCCTGCCTTTTCTCGACACGGAGATTATTAGAGAGGATAACAAAGCACATTTTAGAGTTTATAGGAAACCTACCAACAAAGATGACCTTTTACATTTTTACAGTGCACATGACGAACGAACCAAAACAGGAGTGGTGATCGGTTTTTTCCTCAGAGCTCTGAGGATCTGCAGCAAGGAGTTCCTCGAGGAAGAAATCCGCCGCGTCACAAACACCTTCATATCACTGGGATACCCAGAGGGCTTACTGTCCACTTCTCTAAGTAAAGCTCAAAACATCAGGCAACGGAGAGAACCAGTAAACAGACAGGACAAACAATACCTAGTCGTACCGGACTCAGAATTTTCACGCACACTGGGGGATGCTGTACGCCCACTAGGACTAGAAATAGTGAATGACACGGGAAGGAGAATCAGACAACTAGTAACACCAACATCTAAAACAACAAACGACCTCAGCGTCATATATAGGATACCATGTGGCAACTG
>NC_134782.1:28487739-28490239 GCF_046742065.1 Oratosquilla oratoria
CTCTCTTCTCAAAATAGAACCAGAGCAGAGATGAACAAGGAAGAGTGGTCTCGAAGGTCATTCAGGTTGCTCTAATCCAAGAAGAAGAATTGAAGGTTAAGTTTTGGAATGTAACCTTCATAATGATTATGTAACACAGAGTGATTGATATTCAAACTCTTTATCAGCAAAGGAGTGAGACAGCTGAATAGAATAGCCGGGTATTCCTGATGAGCGTATAATTAATTTCTGGTACGAAAGATGTTAAGTGGTTTCCAGAGACATTCAGGAGTCGTGATAGGATGCTACTTTTGAGACTCTACTACTCTTTATGTGGTACTCGGGCCTGAAGTCCCATGACAGCCTTCACCAAGCCTCTCTGTCGACATCTGCCGTCAATAATCTCCCGTCATTACTCTAGGTTTTCTACAGTGGAGTCCGTCACCTTGTCTAAATCCTCAGTACTCCTACAAACTCCCCGGAATTTTCTCAGGACTTTTCTTTACTCGTGAGAGTGTCCGAAAAGTTTTGGACCTGGTCCAGACTTTTCCTAGAACCACTGGAATTTCTTTTTTTCTTCAACTCTTAGAGTGTGCCTGGAAGGGTTTCAAACCCCTTCGTTTCTGAAGGAGTCGTATGTATTTGAACAGGGTAGCCTAAGAGAAGACAGAATTTATGAGTAACCCTCAACTAGACCTTGGGCAAGGAAGGGGCTCAGCAATGAAGGTCCTACTTTGGCAAAATAAAAAATAAAACATAACACTAAAATGTATATAAAAAAAGCAGGAGTTACTTCCACAGAATTTAGCAGGAGAATAAAAAAGATGGAAAAGGAGATGGACACAAAAAAAAAAATAGAAAAGTGGAAAAAAGGAGAGTAGAAAAGAAGAGGGAGAGGAAAGAAAAGGTGGAGGGGGTGAAGACAGGGGTGGTAATAGGAGGCGTGGTGAGGATAATGGAGGATGGAAAGATTGAATCTGAAAAAATAAAAACAAGACGGGTTTTCTCGTTTTTCAAGACTGCGCTTGAATCCGAATTTGGGAATCCCGTGATGGCGGTGGCGGTGGTGGTGGTTAAGTAGGAGCAGGCTGGTGTACATGCGTGGGGAGTGTCAGAAGGGTGGAGATCACAAAAGGCACGAGAAGAATAAGTGTAAGTAGTGGAGATGGGTGGGCAGGCGTGGCACGAGAAGGAACAGAAGAGAAGGAGAACGAGACGGCGAAGGAGAGAAACGGGAAGGAGGAGGTGGAAGGGAAGGAAAAGGAGGAAGAAAAGGAGGAGATGAAAGAGAAGGGGAAAAAGAAAGAACAGGAGGCGGAACAGATGAAGAAAGAGGAGGGAAAGGAGGAGGAGGAGTAGGAGCCAAAGGCGGAGAGGAGGGAGAAAGAAAATGAAAAGGAAGAGGATGAGAAAGAGGAGAAAGAAGAAGAAAAGGAAGAGGCGGAGGAGTAGGAGCCGGAGGAGAAGAAGAAGAGGAATATAGAAGAGGAGGAAGGGTAGGAGAAAGAGGAGGGGGAGTAAGAAGGGGGAGGGGTAAGAACGTGGGAGGGTAGAGGGAGGGGGAAGGTGGCATGAAGGTCAATAATAAAAGGGAAAATAGTAAACTGGTTTAGAGTGTTAGCCTAAGCGGCAACTGAGATGCATGCGGCACAGGCGAAGCGGTACAGAGGAATGGCAGACTTCCTGTTGCTGACTGAAGAGCAGTTTGAATTTCTCTCTCACTTGAAATGCTGAGTTAGCACATCTACAAGCATTTCATGTGAGAGAGAAGTTCAAACTGTACTTCAGTTCAGGAACAAGAAGTCTGTCCTTGTTCTGTGCTGCGTCGCCTGTGTCGCCTGCGTCTCAGTTTGATCTTAGACTTTATATAGTTGACAATGATAAATATTACTTGGAATGACCACGCAGAACGCTTTGGGTCATGATCCCAAATGTTGCATTTGATGGGTTAAAAAGGCTAGTTCTCTGTTTAGTTGGTACATCTAGAGATTCTAGCTCAAACAAGACGACGACAGCAAGATGCTGCAATGATTATGATTTACCTTATATTATTTGTTTTTGTTTTGTTATCATTTGTCTGTTTGATTTTCATTTATTATTAGTTATATGTCAATTTATCATTATTTACTATTTACCTGTTTGTTTATTACTTAACTATACCTATGCATTTATTTATGTATTCTATTTGTTATTTACATTATTATAGTTTTTATTTATTAATTTATTATTATTATGATTTTTTCGCATCCGACTTAGATATGGACCAAAAGGTCTCCTGTCGCCATGCTCCGCCTTTGTAATCCTTTGTAATCCTTTGTAGTCGAGTAATCACTCCGTATATTTCAAACTAGGACAAGATCAGCGATGGATCTCATGATTTTGTGACTATTGGAGCCCCTACGAGACTCGTAAACAAAGGAAGGTTTGCAAAGGAAGAACATACCGACGAGGGACCTTTTCGTCCATAACAACGTCGGATTAACTCTTGGTTAAAAAATAAAAGAAAAAGGAAAAATAAAAA
>NC_134782.1:28502739-28517739 GCF_046742065.1 Oratosquilla oratoria
TTACAACGTTAGTCGTATCCAAAAATATGGCCTCACATTTTCTGGAAGTAATCTTTAATGTATCACTACTTACGACTAAAGCTCCCCACAGGAGGAAGCCATCAAGACGGCCCATTGTGGTCGTGCTGTCTTTCATTTCTCTGTAGTATTTCCACAAATAAATGTCCAGATCATTAGTTTGTAAACCTTGGTGCCTTTGCTACCAGACACATCAAGCTCTCATATTGTAACTAGAGTGGACATCGCCTATGAAGGGCAGCCAATAACTCGACGCATGTAGGCAACAGTGCATTCCCTGAAACTCAAAGCAATTTATTGATAGGCTATCATAATTCAGCTACACAGTCTGTTCACGGATGTGGGGCTTACATGTGACGTCATATTGCCCAAATTGGGGTCAAAGTCAATGAGTGTTTGTAGGCTATGTAAGGTCATGTAAACTTAGAGGACATTTGGAAAAAAGTACCTAGGTCTTGTATACTCGGATTTTGATTCCTATCTTGAGCTGAAAGAGTTGCGGTGAGACTTAATATAATTTCGAGGACATTGAAAAAAAAAGTTCCTAGACTTCCTACACTCGAACTTTGATTTTTATCTTGGGGTGAGTGAGTTGCGGTGAGACTTGATAAAAAAAAAGAACGTAAGAATGTAACTTATACAATGGCGCTTATAAAGGTCTAATAACTTAGTTGCAAGGAGGAA
This sequence comes from Oratosquilla oratoria, assembly GCF_046742065.1. Taxonomy (NCBI): domain Eukaryota; kingdom Metazoa; phylum Arthropoda; class Malacostraca; order Stomatopoda; family Squillidae; genus Oratosquilla; species Oratosquilla oratoria. The sequence goes on from NC_134782.1 coordinate 28,503,442, forward strand.
CCCTGTTGGTGGTTATCTCAACGTGAGTGGCAAGAGAAGGACTTCGATCGTACTGTATGTGTCCTCGAGCATCCCCTTCAAGGATATATGGATCTACCAGAGCGCCCAAGTATGCAAAACCCTCCCCACATGTGTTTAAAATGTCCTCGGATCAAGTAAAGTTTAATTCAGGTTTAAGAAGGAAATTAGCAAGAACTTGTTTACTAAGAGGGTAGTTAATGAATGGAATAAACTTAATAACCATGTAGTGAGTGCTGAAACAGTTTTTCGTTTTAAGAGAAGATTAAATAAATTTATGGATAGGAATGACAACTGGTAAGGGACATGGAACTGCCTAGTGCAGGTCTTATGGTCTCTTGAAATCTCCTCAATTCTTATGTTCTTTTGTTGTTAAGGTGTCAAGTGTCCTTCAGGAATTTGTGATTTTGGACACGGGCGGGGGGGGGGACGTGACGTCACTGAATAAGCCCCGCCCACCTACACGCAGGGTGAATCTGAATATATGGGTTAGTGGGTTTGCGTGGGTCACTGGGTTTATGGTTCTGCATGATAATGGGTGCGTATGGGAGTTATATGAGCTGTGCTGTGTTATTACATTAGCCTTAGATGTTGGTGAGTGTCAGTCGAAGAGGGTGCAGCCCATGGGCGTTTCCGAGTACGTAAACCGGTAAGTGACAAGATGAAACAAAAGGGCTGGAATGCAATAGGATGTCGTCCCCTCCACTGGAGAGCGTGCGAGTCCGGTGCGCACCCAGCGTATCCTTGTGTCCGCCGCCAGGTGTCACATTCCCTCGACTTATATAGATGCGCGCTACCCGGATTGGACGCCTGCGATTTAAGAGTGGCTCGTTGCTGTTAAACTCGCCTCTTACGACGTAGACGACTAACGAATACTGGAAAATACTAATTGTAAAGACAGATACATAAACACGCCCACATACACAGACGCTCGTGCGCGCACACACACACACACACACACACACACACACACACACACACACACACACACACACACACACACACACACACACACACACACACACACACACACACACACACACACACACACACACACATATATATATATATATATATGTATACACACACACACACACACACACACACACACACACACACACACACACACACACACACACACACACACACACACACATATATATATATATATATATATACATATATATATATATAATGTATATATATATACATGCATATATATACATATACATATATGTGTATACATATGTATATATACATACACACACACATATATATATATATATATATATATATATATATATATATATATATATATGCATATATATATATATATATATATATATATATATATATGTATCAGATAATTTGTATGATCGTTGCGCAGAGGATTCGAACCTACTGCTCTGGCGCCAAGAGGCTCACAAGTCAGTGCTCTGTTCACTAGCGAATTACTCATATATATATATATATATATATATATATATATAATATATATACATACATGTATATACATATACATATATATATATACATACATGTATATACATATACATATATATATACATGTATATACATATACATATATATATACATGTATATACATATATATATATATATATTATATATATATATATACATATAATGCAGAAACCACAGGGAAATAAAGTTCGGAATACTAAACGTTTTCGTCTATTACGACATCCTCAGAGTACTCTGAGGATGTCGTGATCGACGAAAATATTTAGTATTCCGATCTTTATTTCCCTGTGGTTTTTGCATGATCATTTAGTCATTTGTTTTTGTGATTATTTTTGCAATATATATATATATACATATATATATATATACATATATATATATATACATATATATATATATATATATATTTATATATATATATATTTATATATATATATGATATATATATATATATGTATATACATATACATATATATGTGTGTGTGTGTGTGTGTGTGTTTGTGTGTTTGTATACATATATGTATATAGATAGAGGGACAGGTAGACAGGTAAATTTATATATAAATAAACAAATGACAGAAAATATGGAGCTACCTATCGTACAGAACCTTTTAGATAGTATTGGCAGCTACTCGAAAACGGGGTAAATATCGTGTGCCAAATGTCAAGTTGGTTTTGATTTTGTTGGGCATCTCGTGGACAAGTTTGAAGCTAAAAGATTTCGGTGATTTCAACTCGTCTAGAAAGTCAAAAGAAAGACGACGATCTCGATTCCAACTAAGAGCCTCCTGGCGTAAGCTTCTCATTCAATCAACTTTTATTAGATCTGGAAAGTAAATAGGATGGGTAATATATAAATTAAGAATAAATATCAGATTTATAATAGTGTACAAAATATATATGAGATATTCAAAACTAACAGACCAATTTTGCTATATTGGGTGAATTCAACAGTATGTAGATAGTTATCTAAAACGGTATATACATAGAAAGTGGTTTTCGAGGATATACAATTTATTCTTTGTAAGTTTAACCCACTTCCTTTCCGAGAAGCACTTCTCCTTTCATTCTGGCAGCCATCCAGATTACTTTGTGACAGACTTATTTTGTCCCTGCAGAGAAGTAGTTAAAACCTACCCCAACTGAGGCACAATTGTCCTTTGACTGGGACCCTATAACCCAGTGCTATCTTCGCATAGTTATTGATCCCGGTTGCAGACGTTGCACAGGAAGGCAAGATCGATAAGCCCCCCGGGTCTCCAAGAGCAAGATCAAGGTCGAGGAGTTTGGGGGCTTGCTGAATGACAGAGTTCAGATCTTCGTGCATTGAGGTATTGGAAAGTTCCGCATACCTTAACAGTAGTACATAACAGTAGTGGGTTATGTCAAGAAGTTCCTTCGAGGACTGACAAGGCTCATAGTGCTATGAACTTGCCAAATCAGTGTGTATATGGCCAGGTCGCTACTTATGAAAGAGGACTAAGGCCCTGCTCATACTAGCGATTTGAACCGCGATGGCACAATTACAATGTAAGTCATAGGAGGCGTTCACACACAACCGCGCAGTTTTTCCTGGACAGTGCGGCACCGCCACGGTTTCCGCCCGATTCAAACAGCTAGTGTGAACAAGGTCTTAGATACAAATGTTCGATTTACTTGACCTCATCCAATGGCGAGGAGGTTAATGCCATCTCGAACAAGCCCCCTCCGGTAAGAGGTGCCAATTTTTATTTTATTTTTGATCCCGCCAACCTATTTTGTTCAGCTCTACGTGACCATATGGAGTCCAGACTTGCAAGAGGATCCTGCTCCATACCCGAGTCTGAAGTCCTAAGGAATCAGTGTTGAAAAAATGGAAAAATTTAAATATTGAAAATATGTAAAGGATAACTTCATGATCTGAGTCCCTCCCCCCGAACATATATATGTATATATATATATATATATATATATATATATATATATATATATATATATATATATATATACACATTTATACTACGGTAAACCATTACTGATTTTGTTTATATGAAGTTGTTAGTAGCTCGTCCTATATACTATATATATATATATATATTTGCTCGTTTTATTTATCTATTCATTTTCTAATTTGAAGGCTTACTTTGATACTGTGTATGTTAAAGACAGATTGAACATTTTTAGAAGCTCTGCCATGGGATTCGAACCCTGACCCGTGCGTCCATAATCACGAGGTCAAGACGCTAGCAACCGTGCTACATGTGATGATTCAAAAGGACTGTACAAGTCCCCGACCACGCTTCACGTAACATCAGAAGATCTAGTCTCATTTTCATCCAATCCCCGTATTAGGCGAGCCCTCCGACAAGTTGTGTATGTTAAAGACAGATTGAACATTTTTAGAAGCTCTGCCATGGGATTCGAACCCTGACCCGTGCGTCCATAATCACATGTGTAGCACGGTTGCTAGCGTCTTGACCTCGTGATTATGGACGCACGGGTCAGGGTTCGAATCCCATGGCAGAGCTTCTAAAAATGTTCAATCTATCTTTAACATACACAACTAGTCGGAGGGCTCGCCTAATACGGGGATTTGATGAAAATGAGACTAGATCTTCTGATGTTACGTGAAGCGAAGTCGGGAACTTGTACAGTCCTTTTGAATCATCACATGTAGCACGGTTGCTCGCGTCTTGACCTCTTGATTATAAACGCACGGGTCAGGGTTCGAATCCCATGGCAGAGTTACTTTGATACTATCATAAATGTTCTCTGACTCCTACCGTAGTACTTATTTACTTAACTAAGGCAGTCATAAGCTGTAGATTCTCAAACATCCAAATCCTTACCAAAATCTCACAAAAAAAAAAAAAAAATACAATCCGCATTAAAAAAAAAAGTCTACTTTTCTTCTTATCTAATCTCTGCGGTCAAAATTAATATCGAGAGCTTAGGAACACCTCGCTTCCATCAGGACATATCATCTTTCTACTAAATGGGTCCCAGCCCCAAAGATCCTGCTTACTTTCACAATTTACAAAACATTAAACTTTAAATGGTTATTCATGTATGCATACCTGTATATGTGTAAGTTTATACCTATGTCTATAGCTATGTCTATGTCTATGTACAAGTTTATGTATACATTGGCATATTTGGGGGTAAATTCTTCTCTTAAATTTGTCTTATTAAATACCAAAAGTAATTCAGTCTCGCCTGTCCTCTTGGTCATTTTCTCAAGTTGTACGAAACTTTTTGTAATGAGAGTGTAAGTTGAACATATGTCTACCAGTATACATAGGATATTGCGAATACAAATGTTACATTATTACAACTTTTCGGGTGAAAGACACAGCAATCTTTAAGTAAATATGGATCATGGACCATCTTGGCCAGACCACCCACTCTCATTATTTTTATTTTTTACTCTATGAGGGGGGCGGGTAGAAGAAGAAAAGTCTGAAGAAAAATATGGGTTCTTATACAAGATCGTCTGCGGCTGATAAGGTGGCAGAGGTCTTCGCTGGCGTAACATGGCTGAGGTCTCATGGGTCACGTAAATCTTGATGCTGCGTCCCATTTACTTTCCAGTAATACCCTGTAAAGCGCCTAATATATAAATTTTTACTTTGGTCAGTACTGTGTTATGAAATGTAAGCTTTCTATCTTTGACTTATTTGTATATATATATATATATATATATATATATATATATATATATACATATATATGTGTATATATATATTGAAGTGCGTAAGACAGAATGAGTGGAAGGGTGATGAGGTAAACACCAGGAACCGTTGGAGTTTTATTGCTAACGTTTCGTCCTGAAAGGACTTCCTCTGATATATATATATATATATATATATATATATATATATATATATATATACATTGTATTACCAACTAGATCTTGTCTTGTAGGAAGTCATGTTGTAGGATTGTTTCCGAATACTGCCATTACGAGGGTGCATGATAAGTCTCCAATTGACAGATGTTGTGGAGACACCAATAGCAACAGATCGGCAACGACAACACTAAAAAGGCTTCTCTGAAACGGAATTGAAGAACCCACCGTGATAGAGCTGTAGAAATCCACGCCAGTCTATAATCGGACCCAAATGGCACTTCAAAGACTTTCCTTGCTTTTTTTTTCTTGCTTTTTTTTTTTAATCCAGAGGCTGCTTGAATGAAGTGAGTAAGCTATGGATGAAAATCATGGACCTCGAACAGTGAAGGGAGACATGTAGTTTGACAAGAAGATTGATAAGACATGTAGGTAGGACGCAGGTAGTAACTACCTTACTTCATAAGGTTTGCCTCTATTCTTTGCCCAAGTTGTGGTCTGTCCTCTACGACGACCTCATTAAAGCCGTAAGGACCAGTTCTAATCAGGCTCTTCGTTGACCCAACCCTTTCTTACCTGTCGATCTGGTAATTCGACCCATCTTTCTCACCCCAATCTAACGTTTACTATTTAGAGTGAGGTTGGGCCGATGTGTCAAATTATTCCCTGAATTTCCTTCGGTCTCAGACTCTTGGAGAATCCATCCAGGCTCTCAGATTCCTCCCCATGGTACAATGTGTTCATATTTTTGGAAACCTTTTATTCCTTCATTGATTCATTATTTGCTGCTCCTCTGACCCCACAGGCTAGTTTTTGCGTAGAAATTGGACTAGAAATCATGTTATTCTAGAATTACTATCCTTAAAAAGACACCACAGGTTGTTGTGAATAGTTTACTTTTTCATAGGTTTTGTTAATGGTAAGCAATTTAGTTTGTCTTTTAGGAAGCTCGGGTAAGGAATTATTCCATTTTCTCAGAGTTTCGTTCTAATTAGACGTTCCTTGTGCATCACATCCATGGGTAAGGCAAGCTTCCTTTGCTTGGTACGATTATCGCTCACCGAGGGTCGTTCATGGCTCAGCGATGACCGTCAAATGGTTGTATAGAACACTAATGCTGTGTTTTTGAATAGATGTTTTAATTCGAGCGACTGCCACTAAAGTCGCTAAAAAACAAAGAATTAGCGTTCTAGACAATCGTTTGACGAGAATTGTTGAGCCATGAACGATCATCATTGATCTATAATCTTATCTTAAGAGTAAGAAGGTGTATTGAAAGCAAAAGGAACAAGTGGGGACAAAAAAGAGATATCAAGTAGAAGTGAGAGAGGAACGAAAGTACTCTTGTTAACTCCTGAAAGTGATCCATGATACATCACAACACTTCAAACATATATTTTATTGGTGTTGCGTCTATAAAGCTTTGTTTATAAAGTCAACTATAATGATAACATAATTACTGTATATAGAAATGCATTACCTCCCAACAACAAAAATTATATTTGCATAACTTTATGATATCATAAGTCAGGTTTGGTGTATGTAATTGCAATTTCTGTTTTTTTTTCTGTTTTGTTCCTGTTATTATGAGCACAGAGTACTGCAGTGTCTACACAAGTTTGCTCGACGTCCTATGATCACTGTCTGTCCACTCAGTATCTCATTAACAAACAAGTTTGTACCCAATACTTTACTATTTGTCGTCAAGTAAGGTAATTCTGGCATGTTTGCTCCTTCGTGGATGACAAAACCGAAGTCTAAAAAGATTAAGTATATACAAGTGCAGAGAGGCGAAGCTTGCATTGCCTTAACTGGCCTTGAAACCACTGAAAGTATAAAGACGATATGACGTCATGTCGAGTCCAAAACGGTTACCAATAAATGTGGAAAATTATCGTAATCTCAAGGTTTGGAGGAAACGGGTCACTTTCTGAATAAATTTTGACACGCTGCGATCCCTTCCTGGATTCCTGCATCCGATCCACTGCCCAAATCGTGCACTATAATCTCTCCGATTACCAAATGCAGAGAAGAAAATATATAAAGATGTCTGCCGTAATAATTTTACTACCTGTCGAAAGTAGACATACGGAGGGTTAATGAAAATTGTAATTCCTTTTCATTTGTTATGAAAATATACTTTATTTTAAAACTTCGAGACCAATTTCCACACCTGTTGTCATCACGCATGACCTCCCTTGTATGTTAAAACTCTCAGAATGTAGCAAGAGAGAAACTTACAACTCACAAATATTGTAGTAATTTTCCTTTTTTTTTTTTTTTTTTTTGCATGTTGATAACCTTTTCTGGGTGTTACTGGAAAGGCGTTGAAAGGTTCAAGGTTGGAAATGCTAATTTCCATAATACATACGACAGGTGTATCTACCATATATATCTCCATAGAAAGGAACCTTCACAATCACCATCTGAGCAAACCTTCTCATCAATAATGGCTTCTTTATCGTCCTCAAATACTATTGTAAATGGTTCACCTGGCCAATGAATAAATAAACTAATACATATATGTATATATATATATATATATATATATATATATATATATAAATACATATATATATATATCACTGTCCAGTAATGTCGTTACACATAAGTAATTGCACTAAAAACCCACTATTATTTGGATTTAAGAAAAGAAAGAAATAACGAATTTTCGTATATTTCGATTACTTGCTGTGATCCTCTTGCTGTGATCACTTGCTGTGATCCTCTTCAAGCTTAAAGAGGATCACAGCGAAATGAAATTCGTTATTTCCTTCTTTTCTTAAATCCAAATAATAGTGGGTTTTTAGTGCATATATTTATATATATATATATATATATATATATATATATATATACATATATATGTATATATATACATATATATGTATATATATATGGGTGTGCGGGTGTGGGTGGGTGGGTGTAGCTGGGTAGGTGGGGCTGGTTTGTGTGTGCGTGTGGGTGTATCTCTCGTTGAAAAGCAGTAGAGATATTTCTGTATATATAGTGGGTTTGTAAATCAATTCAATTATTCTTGTGAGTAAAATATTTATTACTGTGTCAAGTTGAAGGTGCTTCAGTAGATTATAACTACATATATTTTATCTAAACAAAACAATAAACCTGAATCTATCTCAGCGCTATGGCAAGAAGTGTGTAAAATGTTATCAAAGTAGAAATGGTGAGGAACGTATTTGGTCTACGTATCTGAAATATTAGCGCACAACCCCCCACCCTCCCCTGCGGTCATGGTCACCGAGCCAAAAGTGGAAGACTCTACCTGCTAACAATGATGGACCTGAGAAATGTCTACCTTCGGATCTAGTTGAGCTTTTACTCGAAGTGACCAGGTTGCGTTGTACTCTCAGGTTACTGCAGATATGGAGCACATAAGAACGTAAGAATAGAGGAGATGGTAAGATACTATAAGGCTTAGACTACACATTTCCATGTCCCCTACCACCTATCATTTCTATCCATAAAGTTAATTAATTTTCTCTTAAAATATACATTTGTTTTAGAGTGGTTATCAAGTCTATTCCACTCGTTATCTACTTCGTTTGGTAAACCATTTCTTGCCTTTTTCCTTCTTGAATCTGAATATAGTAGCCAAGTGCCTCCGTTAATCTTTATCAATCCTTTCGCAACAGACGTAGGTATTTTCTTAGATGAATAAAATCATCTGGTAGCATTTAGAATGAATTATATAAGCATAAAACACAATAAATAGATTGTTATAGTTTCGGTAGTTTTAATCCCGTCGCTGCAGAATGGGTTTACTTCAGCTAATTAAAATCGCATAGATATATAGAAGCTAGACTGAGTACCAAAGTTATGGGAAGGAGAAAATGAGTTATTGGGTCGTTTCAAAAATACTTTCACGAAGCTTGAGATGGACTCTGACCTTGAGCCACCATATACACGTACGCTGAGACGTTCTCGTTAGATTCCCGAGTTACACAGACACTTCACAGAGGAGCAAATACCAACGCATTACGAGAGGGTACGAAACCGATCACTTAAATTACGGCAGGGATATCTGTTGCTATTACTCTTTTATCAAGAGGCTAACTGACATCCTACATGAGGATAACGCATACCATGCTCACGATGTGTAGCCAGAAAACAGAAAGAGCAAATCGTGGAACAAGATTTGAGTGACACAATGCCACTCGCGTTCTCAAACCTTATCAAGTTAAAAAACGTAAAAAGGCTGAATGGAAGACCAGACTACCTTGAGGTGGCGGGACGACGGACGGACGGAGGAAACGTGCCTCAATTGGCAGCGAGGGACGTTTTACGGGGATGACCTCGCCGTGGTTCACTCGGTGACAGCTGGAACAAACCAATGTGTGTGTGTGTACGTGTGTGTGTGTGTGTGTGTGTGTGTGTGTGTGTGTGTGTGTGTGTGTGTGTGTGTGTGTGTGTGTGTGTGTGTGTGTGTGTGTGTGTGTGTGTGTGTGCATGCGTGTGTGTGTGTGTGTGTGTGTGCATGCGTGTGTGCGTGCGTGTGTGTATGTGTGTGATTCACCATTGTCTTGGATCACATGCTGGACTCGTGATCGACAGTTATTAACCTCCCGGATGGAGGTTAATACACCTTACATGCACATACACCCCTAACTCCACGCCCACGAGAGCTGGAGTAACAATCCGCAGCGCAGCAATACTGAAATTATTTCAGCCCCGGGACGGGAGCCGAACCCGGACCGCCGTAGTGGCAGGCGAGAACTCTAACCACAGCGCCACGATATGTGTGTGTGTGTGTGTGTGTGTGTGTGTGTGTGTGTGTGTGTGTGTGTGTGTGTGTGTGTGTGTGTGTGTGTGTGTGTGTGTGTGTGTGTGCGCGTGCGTGTGTTTGTTTGTGTGTGTGTGTGTGTGTGTGTGTGTGTGTGTGTGTGTGTGTGTGCGCGCGTGCGTGTGTTTGTTTGTGTGTGTGTGTGTGTGTGTGTGTGTGTGTGTGTGTGTGTGTGTGTGTGTGTGTGTGTGTGTGTGTGTGTGTGTGTGTGTGTGTGTGTGTGTGTGTGTGTGTGTGTGTGTGTGCGCGTGTGTGCTTAGCCCCGTTAAAAAAGAAATGCCAATCATGTGTAAAGGTTTAGAATGACGACCTACAATAGAAAATCATGGCTACGTTATTCATCTCCTGGTATATCTGAAGGCATTTCCTGGCCTCATTTGAAATATTTGCCCAAGTTTAGTCATCCATCTTATTTTACTTCTGCCATTCTTTATCAAATTTTCCTGTACCACCTCTGAGGCACCACCTCTTCATTTCTCATGTTCCTTTGGCAGGGGGATAAGAATACCACTACCGTATTCCTATGCACGTATCAGGCGAGGAGTGTAGTCATGTTCTGACTCCGCCAATCCCCTTATAAGGGCCTTCGTGCAGGCAGTACGCTCGATTGGGGTGTGGCACAGCCGAATCCAAAGTCTGGTGGGAGAGGGAATGAAAGGAAAATTGCTTTACGATGCCTGAGGGGTTGGTCAAGAAGACAGGCTGCAATATCTTTGACACCACAGAGATGAACACGATCGTTTGGCGACATCCGCTTTACAAAGGAATATATATCTATTAGTACGTATCATACATATATATACCAAGGCTTTTTCCCCCTTACAAGGGAGGTAGCCAAAAAGGAAAAGGCATATAATCATTCCCACCCATTCCATCCCTGAATACACTCCATACCCCTCACACCCTCCCTCTTATCTGAGCACCTCCTGGATGACGGGTCATTCCTGCACCTTGTCCACAGCCCTGGGTCAGAAGCAGTGTACGTATCAATTCATTTATATCTGAGGAGCAATTAGGCATAAAAACGGCGGTCATATCGTAACAAATAAACACATATTTTCCACAGCAGAACTATCGTAGAGACAAACCACATACCACCAGGAAATTAAGAGATAACTTGCAAACAAATGTTATTTTTATGTAGTGTATTTCCACTTGAAGAAGGAAAACATTGCAACCATACAAATAAGCGCATGGAATCTCTGCGTTGAAATGTTCAAAGAAAGGCTAGAGGGAGTGCTGCGGTGTTTAAGAAAAATGAAATTGCTATCCCGGGTTATTTTTTTTTTCTATGCATACTTATCAAACAGTGGTTAATGGGCCATCTCAACGGTATTTTAGAATACTTAGTTCGGTATGCTAGACACGAGTGTACTATCTATGGTAACGCTTAACTACACCCAAGCCCAACGGAGAGGGAAAAGGTCCAAATGAATATGTATGGTTCAATTTACGATATTGCTCAAAGTCCCTTTTCAAGAGAGGGAAGCCATAACCGAACCTTCCTTTCCGAGGGGCATTCCGATGGCGTCATCGGGAGGGCGATGGTCTCGCATTCGCTTGGTCGAGGGTTCGAATCCCGCACTTCTCTCCGATTCCCACCAGTGAAGGCTTGTTACCTGCCCCAACAGTCTAAGCGCATAATAGAGAAAAGATGACGGCTTCGACAAAATTGGTATGGTAGAATGAGTCTTTGATCTTTGAAAGGAATTGAAAGTATTTCTTTCCAACTAATGGATTTCTTAGAAGCTCGATAAAATGACCTGCTGTTAGGCAGTAAAAGATATTCGGTAGAATGAGCCTCTGGTCTTTGAAACAAATTATTCCTTTCCAATTGATGGGTTTCTTGGAAGCTCGGTAAAATGACCTGGTATTAAGCAGTAGAAAGTAATCAGTATGATTACTTGGCTCGGGTCGGGTGGGTAATTTTCTAATAATATTATGTAGACTGAATGCGATTTCAGGCCCTTGATACGTTACAATACAACGTTATAGAGCCAATACAGAATAACCAGAATGAAAAAGGAAATACAATGAAAAACTACAATGTAGTTTTGGCTGTGAAAGACTAACATTGAAGATAGATTTCAGGAACAATTAGACGAAGAACACTGAAGGAAAGCAAAGACAAAAAAACGTGGGAACAAAGAATAGAAAATAAAGGTCACTTATGGCAAAAATAGATTACAAACAAAAATAGGAAAAGACTTTAAAATTCCAAGTGAAAGTAAATTAAAAAAAGATCAAGTGGAAGTGAATGCAATGGACGCTCAAGTGGTTATAATTTCAAACTTGCTCCAGCAGAACTAGTTTTGCAAGACGCGACAGTAAACATTTCTCGAGATGGGATGCTGTATATACATGGTGCCATATAAGACAAACCTATCTAAATATATCCGGGAAAGTAAACACACACACACGCACGCACGCACACACACACACACACACACGCACACACACACACACACACACACACACACACACACACACACACACACACACACACACACACACACACACACACACACACACACACACACACACACACACACTCTCTCTCTCTCTCTCTCTCTCTCTCGGTGGCGCGGTTGGTAGAGTCCCAGTCTGTCGGTATGGCGGTGCCGGCGGTACCTGGTTCGAATCCTGTCCAGGGCTGAAATTATTTCAGTATCGCTACGCTTCGAGTCGTCACTTCAACTCTCGTGGGCGGGGTGTTGGGGGTGTGTGTGCGTGTAAGCTCATAGCATTACCCATAGATCGTTCATACGAGCTCTGAGCTCTCTTTCGGGAGGGAAATAGCTGTAGATCACGAGTCCAACACATGATCCAAAGACCAAGGTGAATCTCACACACACACACACACACACACACACACACACACACACACACACACACACACACACACACACACACACACACACACACACACACACACACACACATACGCGCGCGCTCATGCTCAACCAAAGCCACGTGCACATTTCCACGTAACCATATAGGGGATAAAAAATGAGGATGAAAAAGAGAGTCATCAATATAGGTTTACTGAAACCAATATACAAAGGATATTTCAGGGTCTTCTTGTGGTTGAACACTTGGAGTAAGAGAAGTACAAGAAGGGTTGGATGGGGGTGAGGGGATTGAGGGAGGCCGGGTTGGATGATGGAAGGGAAGGAAAGAGAAAGGAGGCACACAGGAGGGCGGAGGGGGGGGTGTTCTTAGGGGCTCCGAGATGTGGATAAAGGGATTAGGATCTTCCGTCGGGATGGTACGGCGGAGAAAAAAGTTAAGCGGATGAACAAGGAAATTGCGCGTTATACTGAGCATGATAGGTATATACGTGAGGTTCTATGGCTCTATAGGAATACCTTACTCAAAATATATAAATATATACATGCATATATATATATATATATATATATATACATATAATGTATATATACTGTATATGTATATATGTATATATATATACAAAAAAAAAATATATATATATATGTACATATATATGTATATGCAAAGCAGACCACTTGGAAAAAGAAACTAACGAAGCAGAGCGCTTTCGTATATTACATCTTACATCTTCAGGTCTACTTTGCATAAGTGAACACACGTACCCATGTTCTTATTAGCATATATATATATATATATATATATATATATATATATATATATATATATATATATACATACATATATACACATATGTATATACATCGTAGGGTTACAATGACGAAAACAGTGACGGGTGACAACGATGTTGTTGATGACGACGATCATGGCCGTGACTGAACGGATGAGATTAACTTCGAAGCAAAAAAAATCAGTATTAGTTCAAAAGAAATCGTATTTCCTAAGAATTTGACTGAAACTTTTTGATCAGGGTAAGACACAGACCGTCCAAATGAAGTTGTCTGTCATCAGCCAAAATAGAACTTCATAAGTGCATCAACATCTCGGAAGAGATCTTCGGAATACCTTAAACCTGTAAGCAAAATGACATCATCTTACTTTAGGCACAAAGCAAATAAAATAGTAATAGGAAAATATAACTAAGTAACTACTTAATCAAACAGAAAATAAATAGATAAATTAAAAAATAAACATGCACACAAAGAAATAAATAGATTAATAGATAAATATGGGAATAAACATATAAATCAATAAACATAGA
>NC_134782.1:28527739-28535239 GCF_046742065.1 Oratosquilla oratoria
ATCCATGCACGCACGCCCGCATACATATCCCCAAAAAGTTGAGGCTCCCGAGGTAAAAAAAAAAAAAAAAATGGACTCTGCGTGTGAGGAAAGTAGCCAGGCCCTGATGACGTTTCTAACTAGATTATCAACGGATGTCGGGAACGCCTAATGGACAAGACGCATGAACTTTTCGAGTTCACCAGGAGAAAGGGAAACTGACAAATGATTTGAAAACTGGATAAAACCGATCTTAGTAATGCCGGTGAGTTGAACTAAATTGTAGACAAGTGTCTTCGACCAGTGTGGGAGCAAAAAAAGGTGCGGAAAATTTGTGAGACATTCGAAGTGCTTAAGAATAAAAAAAAATCTTGGCGAAAAATGAACAACTCGACTTAGGAGTCATGGGTTTCTAATTTGATGATTTTTTATCCAATGCACTCCAAGATAGGGATGGTTGGAGGGAATATAATAATTTAGATCTACATTTTTTTCTTCTTTTATATAAAATGATTCTAAAAAGAAAAAATGAAAACTGGGCGATGATTGGTTGGAGTGTGTTTACTTGGATGTAGAAAAATCTTTTGATGGAGTGTCTGCGAAAATTCTTAAAGAAGCTGGAACATATACGAGGTGTCAAGATGGATGAAAACGTTTTTGAAGAAAGGATGAGGACACAGTGAAGGACAGGATGTTTGGAGGGAGTTCTAAACATAACAACAGTCTACAGCAACAACAACTATTCCACACTACACTGTTAGGTTCTTATGTTCATAACTATCTCCTAGTCCCATTCAAAACCACTTTCCTTTTCTACTGTATCTCTTTTTTTTTTTTTTTTTTTTTTTTTACAACTTTCTTGAACTACCTCGATCCTCCATACATACAAAGCACTTCCTCATTCCATCCTTCCCTCCCGAGGGAGCAATCTACGTCGCCGACTTTCTCTTCCTGATATCCCCAATGTAAGACCTTTCTCTTTTATTCTGCTCTTAATCGTGCTTTTGGAGTTTAAAGATACTCCCATTGAGCGTCTGACTCTACACAAGGAGTCTTGTATGGAGTGTGCACCTGATGCTTAGAAAGATTCATATCATTCAGTGATTATGAGCAAAGTGGAGTCTAGAGAAATCCACCTTATCAACATTTCTTTTGTTATCGCCAATATTCTGTCTCTCCCTGCTAATCTCAGTATTAATCATAATTTCTTAATCAGCTGCGGAGAATATCGATTGACGCTGGCATGCACTTGGCTGTGTATCATGTTTGTATAGAGCAGGCCAACGCCACAAAATTCTATAATTAAACAATTTCAAAATCCTTTAACTATTGTTGGGGTAAAACTAGTCCACCTTCTATCCTCCAAAGGGGCATCTAAATTTGAATAAAACTACCTGGCATTAACCAGAAAGATTTTTTAATAGTGACAAAATTTTCAACTGGAAAATTGATATCTTAGTTATAGCTATATCATAGGTCTTCTTCAGTCCATTTAGGTGTTTTGTACTGTTATACTCATTGCCTAACGCCAACTCGGTTGCAGACCTTATACAGAAGACCTGTTTTTCCTTGCGTGGAGTGTGCAACTTACGTTTGTCTTAATTCCTCACCTTCAGTGCTTCTGAGTAAGATAAAGTCCAAATTTTTCCTCCTCGTCGACGCTTGCCGATAGACTACTCCCGTCTTGTTTACCGCAATATCAAATCTCCATCTCTCCTAAGAAGGATATAGATAAGAACTGGTATATCAACACAGTGACAAGAACTATTCCACACCATGCTTTTAGGTTCTTATATTCATAACTATCTCCTTGTAACCATGTAGTGATTCATAACTTTATGGATAGGGATGGCAGGTGCCAAGGGACAAGGAACTACCAAGTGTAGGCCTTATGGTCTCTTGCAGTCTCCCACATGTCTTATGTTCTTATGTGCCTTTCTTGTACTTTTCTCAGTCACTATTCTCAACCGCTTGCCCGCTCCTTATGAGCCCATTTCCCATGATGCCTGACTTCTGAGAAACCGCCTCCTGTTCCCATTGTCAATTGGTACGTTCTGTTTATATTACTCTCAGAAGCTTTGGAACCTTATATTAAAATAAGTATAAATAGATATATAAATGAATAAGTAGATAAATAGATAAATAAATGAAAAAAGAATGATAGAAAGAAAAATACGAGGGAAGAAAGAATGGAAGGAAGGAAGAAAGGAAGGAAGGAAGAATGGAAAGAAAGAAAGAGGGAAAGAAGGAAAGAAAAGGGCTAGCTTCTTGCAACTATAACCTAAGAAATATCTTCCAACTTTGTGGTTTCGAAGTCGTTCCTAAACATGCTCACCGCGGTACAAGACTTCTAGCTACAGTATGAATAACTACCTGAAATGCGTAACTTTGTTATTATTGCATCATCGCAAAAAAAGTCAAATTTTTAAATTAGAAAATGTGCTTATTCAATTCCTAAACTGCTTTTTTCCTTGGTTGGATTGTTAACAAAATAACATAAATTTCCCTCAAAGCTGGTATCCCTTGTCTTTGAAAACATCGTTCGATTTCTATCGAAATTTCAACCAAAACATACATAAACATAATCAAACCAAGTTTAACGAAACCTTGCAGAACTAAACCTGTCTTGCAGCCTATGGTCGTCATTCCTACGCTGTAGTAGTAGGAATAATGACCATGGGAGAATTTGAGCCAGCCCATGCGGGTTCCACCTTTCTCCGTTCCCGTCCCGAGCTACCTTGCCTCCTCTCGTCGCCTCTCGCCCGAGCATATCACTTCCGCACGGACGGACAAGAGAAGGTATCGCCCCGCCCTTCTCGGACCCTCCCCCCTCCCCTTCTCTTCCTTTACTCCTCCCCCTGTCCCAGTTTTACAAACCTCCCTCCCTCTCCTCCCATCCATTACCCCCCCCCCGCCCTCACCCTCCTGTATCGTCTCTTCAGGCCCTCCTTAATCCAAGTGATTGCTCTTGCCTGAAACTAGATGTGGTACCAACACCACAGTCATCTCCGCTATCACTATCCTCTCCCTCTCGTCTCTCTCCTCTTCCTCCACCTCCACATTCCCCTTTCATCCTTCTCCCACTCCTCCTCCTCCACCTTCCCCTCTCGTCCTCTTCCTCTTCCTCCCCCTCCACCTTCTCCTCTCGTCCTTCTCCTCTCCCTCCTCCTCCTCCTCCTCTACCTTCCCGAACGCCACCACTCTCGTCGTCGCCGCCTTCTCCAACAAGTCCAAGGTCGACAACTTTCACTTTTATTTAGCCAGAAAAAAAAACCTGGAGAAGTGGGGCGTAGGGATGGTCCTACTTGGTGCATGCAATGGGAAAGTTTGTACACGCAGCACACACACACGCACACACACACACACACACACACACACACACACACACACACACACACACGCAGCACACACACACTCACACACACACACACACACACACACACACACACACACACACACACACACACACACACACACACACACACACACACACACACACACACACACACACACACACACACACACACACACACACACACACACACACACACACACACATATATATATTATATATATATATATATTATATATATATATTATACATATATATTTATTATATATATATATTATATATATATATATATTATATATATATTATATATATATTATATATATATATATATATATATATATATATATATATATATATATATATATATATATATATATATATATATATATATATATATATATATATATGTATATATACACACACATACGCGCGCGGAAAGATCGCCATTTCCTTCCGGAAAAAATGCATGATTTTGTATAAAAGATGAGTGTGTGGGGGTGGGGGGAGGCTTTTAACCTAATGTTTTCGTTTCAATATGAAAAAAAAAAGAATGATAGCCAGCTTTCCTTTCCCCCGAGTGTTTTGCATACTCAAAACCACACATATATGTATTTTTGCTGAGGAGTCAACTACAATCGTGAGGACGTGCGAGAAAGATTTTTGCATATGAGACTCAACATATCTGAGCGTTCGGACAGGTACAAATATGCGATGACGAGAAGTTACGCGAGCCTACCGTGATTAAAAAATCGCAAAAAAAAGGGCGACTATGTAGGCAGTGAACAGTTACCTAAGTCTTATGCAAATCGGCAAGAACTGCATAAAAAAGTATCAATAGGCCAGCAACAAGAGGCAGTGATCTTAATGGTGGAGATGAGCCTCATTTTGTGGGCATACGTGCAGACACGCATCGATGCGAACACCAAAACCTGATCTTTGAAATGTCAGAATTGTGCAAATGTCTTGATCATGTGATACATTTCTACCCACGCAAACTCTTTCGAGAAAAAATTATCTCATAAAAGGAAATGTATTAATGTAACAAATGCAAAAGAATGATTTCCATATCTTTTATATATTAGGAAACAACCTCAGATTTCAAAATAGCAATGTATTTACCATGCTATTAGATGTCACACACCATCAAATTGAACTATGAACTATCCAAAACGATAGAATGAAGAAGAAATGAATAAAGAGTCGTTGGCTGGAAACTGAGACTCCCAAATGCCCTTTGTTGGCAATTAGAGGCACATTCTGATGAATAAATATGTGGTGGTTAAATATGATAAGAGTTGGGTAGAAATAATAGGTATTCGTAATCAAGTCAGAGCTCAGATATATTTTTACACTGAATGTGCTAATACACCATCTCAACTTTTTATTATCTTATTACAATTTTTTCCGAATCCACATGTTTTCGTATCTGAAATTCCTCAGCACTGTAAGCCTATGGTTCCTTTTTTGTTACCTGAGCTATTCTTTTTTTATTATTATTTTTTCTTTGTTTTGCTCATCTCAATTTTCTTTATAAAGGCCAGACAAGGTACTGAAAAAGAACCCTTGACAACTACATATATAATGTGTTTATTATCATGTCTGTTTTGAGTATAAGTTCTATACTAGATATATTTTCTTGCTCCGATTTTCTTCAATACTAGAATGAAATTGGCAATGATTATAACTTGTGAATTAATGAATGTGATGCTCGAATTGATAATGCCTGTGCCTCAAATCTAGACTTTGAAGATGACGATGCACTCCTTTCACAAATGATGAATATGCTATTACTGCTTCCCTAATACCTAGATGAGGCGGCAAAGTAAGTAAGATTTGTGGTCTCCTGGATTAAGACGAAAGTGGAAGTAACAGGGATCGCTTTTGGCATAATCGAGTGGTAGCTAGTCGCTTGACGGGAGATTGTACAGACGTTCGATTTACCCGCCTTGCCGGTGAGAGTCACACATCCGGGAATTCAGAGATGGAGTCAACTGAGGAGTTATGGACGGTCTTGGCTGGAGTGTCTGGTGATGTAGGAAGACGAAGGTTTGTGTCCCGTGTCTTCGTAGCCCTTATGATCTTCTTTCACATGAATAATCTTAACTTTTATTTCTTGTTTCTAACTACAAACATGTGAAGGAAAATTTGGGTAAACGGTGACAATAAATCTGTCATTTCCAGGATAATCAATCGCTTTGTCTATTTCATACGATAAACCCCGACACACATATCCGCAACTTATCTGTGTGTTGCTAACAACTGTCACCTGTTTCACCAAGTCCTAAGCAATATCACTATGATAAACTTCCCTCTCTTATTTTACTAGAAAATTCACAATGTTATTCTTTCTTTTTTTTTTTTGCCCACCTAATCTTCTGAAAATACTTGAATCGATCATTTCCTTAAATCCTCTTCGTCTTCTTACTTGACGCTGTTTGTAACATGAACAGGATCTCAGCTTAAAAAAAAAAAAAAAATCTTTCAGGGTTGACTGAATCTGTTTTATCCTTTTCGGGGTCCACAACTCCGTTCCCAATCCGACTGGTACTCCCACTCCACCCGTTAAGGAAGTATCTCCTTTGTAATCCCTTTGTCACGACTGAGAAAGGTACTTGACTCTTCGGTTTGCCATGCCAGTCCGGTTGAAGGCCTTGCTGTAACCTCACATATGTTGATTTACAAGATTTTTTTTTTTTTTTTTTTTTTTTTTGGTGGAGGTGTTCAGTTACCTTTCATTGCTCTGCCACTACACGTGAAATCCCTCCAGTACAACTCTGATACTTTGTTGAATTGCAAGATGGATTTTCTTTCCTTGTGGAGGTACTCAATCACCCTTTCATGCTCTGACACTATACATGAAATCCCTCCAGCATAACTCTGGTACCCATAGTTTGTCTCTTGAGTCTAGCGTTTTTTTTCTTGTTTTTTTAAGACCTTCTGGCATAGTGACGTAAGTTAGATTTATTTTTGGCTAAGGTATCAAAAACATTACCACGACAACCGATTTTGAACATATCAAATGACAAATAATATAATCAGTCAGGGAATGATGGAGATTGTAATATATCGAGGTCTTAGTATTTCGCGGTATCTGTTCATGGACGACGTCGGCCATTTATCACGACCATGAGTCTGAAATTTCTCACACTTGCCTCTCCCTCTAATTGTCACTCTCTCTTCGAGCTACTGGTCATTAGGAATGTGGGAACTTCCGCAAAATAGAGATGACGAATAATGAATCTATCAGTGGTTTGCGGTCACGCTAATTATTCTTAAACATGATACGTTAGCTAATCCTAATGCTACATACCAAACCAAGAAATGTCAACTTTCTCAAAACAGCTGTAGTTGGAAAATAAAGAAAGTAGTCTCCATTATCGCAATGGTAGAAATCATCAGTACATGAGAGAGAGGCTCTGTGCATAATACGACAATCAATTGATTTGCCCATGACAGTAATGGCTTAGCAGATACTCTGAGACTTCCACATTCTCTCCACATTCAGCAAGGATCTTTTGGGTCTCAGTCAAAAAAAAAAAAAAACCTAAACAGTATCAGCAATCTCTTCATGAAGTAAAAACGAGTACCACAAAGTTGCAGAAGGTGTGCATCGTCACTGAAAAGTTCAGTTCCATTATTCAGAGCCACTCGGTAGCCCAGTGGACACCGTCTACAGCTCATGAACAGGAGATCCTGAGTTCGATTCCCGGGACTCATTGCTGGCTATGTCGTGTTGGTTTTCGACAGCCCTGGACAGGAGGAAAGGCGACCCAACATCGACCTAAAAGTAACTAGCGGTTTGCCGCAACTGTCGTGGCTTTGCCTTACCACGGGTTCCTCACTTCCCATTGCGTGGGACTGGAGTTGTGTTTGTTTAATCATCACCGATGCTTCCTCTGCATCCACGAGCAACTCAGCTATGATTCTATCATCCAGTCCATTCCAGTACTTAGGAGATATTAACAGAGGAACGAGACTTTCCTGCCTCATCAGGAAATGGACCGGAAAAACATACTCTCCCAAATTATTTGCGAACTCAATGTGTAATGGTACATATATTTGAAGAAAAAAAAATTCCACTTATTCTACATTAAAGATAAATTAAAAATCTAACCATATAGATTTTCATATTCAGACTTAATATTTTCAAGTTATCACACAAAAAAAGG
>NC_134782.1:28537739-28542739 GCF_046742065.1 Oratosquilla oratoria
GTCTCATTGATTTTATCGTGACTAAGGAGATGTGATTTTATGCAGCTTAAAGTGTGATCTCTGGCTTTGATGGAGAATTTGCTTTCCACTTTCCCTCTCATGTTGGTGTCAAATCGTCTGTCTTGAGTATACAGTATCAACGATGTGCGTCATTCTTTTCAAAGAATCCTCCTATCCTTCTTACATGCCCCTTCATTCCTCTTTGCGGCTTCATTCACATATTGTTTACAAAACCTCCTCCAAGCCATTCTAATCTCGTCGTTTTTCCCTTTCGGCACATTGAATGAATGTTTTATAGAGTCAATATTTTAGCGATCTTGGTTACATTTCTACGTACCGAGTCACACAACATTATTATCATTATCATTTATTCTATCTATGATTGGAGAAAAACATTCACTCATCAAATTTCAGTCATCTACTATCCTTCTGTCTCGTTTTCCTCCTCAAATTTCTCTTCTACCACTTCTGTGACTCATCGGTGTAGTAATGTCTCCAAAGATAAGATTACTGATTGTCACTGACATAATACTAATTATTTTCAACGAAGGAGTCAAGGATCACCGGCATAGAATTCCATGTATTCCATAGTGACATCTAGACTTTTTCATTCACTTTAAGCATTATGATCTGTTCCATAGGAGATGGTAGAACAATGAACTAGTGTAACCGGCTGGAAAAGTGTAGAAGACGGCTGGAATGACGTAGAACTTGGCAAGTGACCCTCAAGTGGGAAGGGGGGGGGGTCGGATTCCCTCTTCAAGGTAGCAGTGTCGGGGGGGGCTAGGTTTCAAAGAAGTGGTATTGGGACTGCAGGTTTTCATATCATATTCAACGGATTCTATAACCTACGTGGTCTACAAGATATCACTCATTCTTAAACACGATAAGCTAAACTGAGACTAAAGATAAATACTTAATCTTTTGTGTGGGACAAAATTCTAGAAACACATCGCTATATTCTTCAAAATATGACTGCTAGTAGTTTTTCTCGACTTAACAAAATCGCCTTGCGGCAGCCGAATATATTGGACTTAATATTAGGAGTGTAGGTAAGGCTAATAAAAATCCGGTGAACAAAACTATATTTGATATATATTTGTACAAGGACTGTGGAGGACACACGCGCTTGAATTCCACGTAAGATTCCCATGGTCATATTAGTATATAGATTGGCGACGTCCAATGCTTCCCATCCTTGAAAACAATGTATTGTGTCAACCTTTGCTTACGAAGCACTTTGTGAGATGACGCTGACGGTAGTGAGGGTCTTTTGCCTTGGAATGTCCTGCATGAAGGTGAGAAATCTGGGTAACGCACTAACGAATCTCATGAATTTAGTAGAATCTAAAACATACGGTTACATTAAGACAATGGGTGGGTCTATTGGGTCGAATTCTAGATATAAATTGTTCTCCTCAACTGTCCATATAAGTGACATTGGTTGTAAACTTTGCATCTTTCGTGACCTAAACCAAACAACAGTTGCTGTTGTTTTTTTGTTATTGTTGATATATAGGAGTTTTTATTGGTTTACATTTCTTCATATTCTACAACAAAGGGTTGGAAAATAAATAAATGAGCCAACTGTACCACTACATCCAGCTAATCGACAACTAGGGCTACCACCCAATACTGTTCGGATAAGATGAGATTTTCTCTTCTTTAGTCTTAACCCAGTGAGCCCCAGTACATATTTTAAATTTTCATTTAACCTAGATTAACCTACAGGCTTCACATAGATAAAAACTCCAATAGGGGTATCAGAGTCTGATCTGAATGACGTTAGACGATGATTTGATTCAGCTTAGGGGCTCTTGGCTTCAAAAGGCCTAATTCTTGTCCCTCCCCTCCAGGCGATAAGAAGAGACAGTATCAAGGTTGTTGGCAAGGACGTTCAAGGCGGACTCCCTTCCCCATGCTCAGCTGGTAATAGATATCATGCCAATGCTGATGACGCAGTGCAGAAGCTCATTTAGGAAGACCTGTCCCTTGTCTAAAGTTCCTCTCTCGATTAACCCGGATGGAACACTCGCTTATCCCCGTGACCCTCTTTAGCCCTCTCTCGGTCGAGGGGATGGTGGTTTGAATCCTGTTACCGGCGAAGTTGAACCAAGGGCATGGTTCATTAAATTCCACCCTACAAATTCCTATGTGAGGGGCGCCGCCATAGCCTTCCGATGGGAGGAGTTTGTGACGTTAAACCATATCAAAAGGATCATATCCCATTTTGGGGCCTTCCATACTGTGTGACACTTTTCTTCTTTTTCTTCCTGCCCATAGGCTGTTCTATCTTCCCATGGGGTGCGCCCTTAAGTCACCTTGTTCGCTGGTGGCGTCATCGGAAGCATGCTGGTCTCTCATTCACTTAGTTGTGTGTTCAAATTCGAATCCCGCACGCCTCTTCGATTCCCAGCAGTGATTGTTACCTGCCACATCACACCAAACGCATAATAGGGCAATTGATATTTCGTTCGCAGCTACTAAGCGCTTCCTTGTGTAGGCTCTTCACTACCACGTTCGTCCTTGGCGTCGAAAGAGATAAACTAACATCTTCCACACCAGATGATGCTATTTCTTGTCTTCTGGCTACTGCGGGGGTAATTTCATATATCTCTTTGACATTCTTTTGGTATTAAAATGGTTAAAGTGAGTCGTTAGCTGGATTAATGTCTAGTTTATGCAACGCATGATACAGTCGCACTTTTTCTGTACTGGTCAAGACCCCGTAATTATAACGTCAGAGTAACAGTAGGAGCACTTTTAGTCAAAAAAGGCTAAAAGAAGGTCAAAATTCTCTTTCAATCAGTTAGTTTGTCTGTCAACACTAAAACATCAGGTTGATCATCTAAACTACACTATTAATCATAAACAAAACATATTGACTCGTTTAAACAATTAGTAGAGTTTTGGTCCAGTGAGTCTAAGTTTGTACTGAACAATTTTATGGCTAGTAATGTAGTTAGAATATACTCGTATGTTTAAATATGGACAAAAGTTATTATATACAGCTGGTGGTAAATATATTTGAAACAGCATTTGGAGTCTTAATTTAGGTACGTTTGCTTTCACAATAGTATCGCGTTGCCTTAATTACGCCATAAAAGCTTAACAATGTCTGGGTATTGAAAACTCAATCATACTCTGACATTATACTTTGCTACGTCAAACTTGATCATTTCAGCCTTACACGTATCGTTAGTGCAGTCCATTGTGATAACACATGTTTGTGTTTATGAGTGTAAGCACACGCGCGTAAATTAAGATTCCTCGGAAGGGGTATGGTCAAGGCAGATTCTGACTGAAGCCCTTTGGTCAATGGTAAAATCAAATCATGAGCACACCTCGTATAGTCAGATGTTCGCCGGACAACCTTGGCTATCGTATCGAGTGTCTAGATGTACAAAGGGAAAGGGTAGCAGCAAATTGAAAGGGAGTATTAAGGGAGAGAGACTGGAGGAGGTGGATATTTTTAGATAATTGAGGACGAATAAGGCGGGAAAGAGAGGCGTGGAGGTGGAGGTAGAATTTAGATTGAAAGAAGCAAGTAAATGCCTTGAGGGATTAAAAAGTGTAATGAGAATTAGACATTTGGGAATGGGAGTTAAGAGGAGATCGATGAAGGAGTGATTGTACCGAGAGTACTATATGGGGCAGAGACATGGAACATAAGAGAGGAAGAGTTTAAATGTGTTTGAGATGAAATGCCTGAGAAGTATGATAGGGGTTACTAAGTTGAATAGAGTGAGAAACGAAGGGGTGAGGAGGAGAACGGTGGTGGAAAGGAAAGTGAGTTGGGAGATAGGATTGATGAAAAAGTATTTGAATGGTTTGGACACATGAAAATAATGAGTGAAGAAAGATTAGTAAAAGAGGTGTGGAAGCTAGAGGTTGGAGAGTGTGAACATGAGGGGGCGACCAAGGATGAGATGGATGGATGGGGTAAAAGGGGCACTCAGAAAGAGAGGAATGTCTATTGAGGGAGGACGGGAGAAGACAGAAGATAAGGATAAGTTGAGAATGATTGTGTATGGATGATACTGGGATGCATGGAAGGATGGAGGGTGAGGGAGTGTGTGTGAATGTTATTTTGACGCAGCTCGAAGGGGATTTCTCCCCATCTTCTCTTTTTCTGCATGGCCGGATAGGGAGGGGGGTTGCCAATTAAATGAAGCGGCCTTGCTGTGGATGAGCTGTGTCTTGCTGCATTGCTTCTGACCCAGGGCAGTGGACAAGATGCAGGGATGACTCGTCATCCAGGAGGTGCCAAGATAAGAGGGAGGGAAGAGGGTAGAGGGGAGTGGAGTATGTAGGGGATGGAATGGGTAGGAGTGGTTTCTATGCCTTTGTCTTTTGGCTACCTCCCTTGTAAGGGGAAAAAAAGCCTTTGGTATATGTATATATATATATATATATATATATATATATATATATATATATATATATATAATGTATATATTTATATATATGTACACACACCTTGGCACACATGTTACTTATGTGAAACAATGTGGGAACAGTTTTTTTTTTTCAAAACGAAAACTATCCATAGAAATATTTTCAGTTATACCAAAGTGTCACCGCAATGACTATATGATTTATCGTACGAAAGAGCAGGGTGGATTTTTTTTCCTAATGTGACACATTGAAACAGATGTATCAACCTTTAGATGTCAATTCGACTGGTTGGCAGATGACTCTAATCATCTGTTAGGTTATCCTTTTCTTTCATCAGATAAAATCGTCTGTAGTTGGCCAGCTACCATAGCAAAGTATTAATAGCGATATCTTTAGTGATGTTATCAAAGAGAAAATCTGCAAAGCGAAGGGATCAAATAGCTAAATCTATCTTTATATAGTCTATCAGCCTTACATTAGGGACCGTTGGGTAAAGGCACTGGGAGAGATTGTTTGACCACACACTTTAAAGGACCGGTAATTCAATGTTTGATTGTTAGAATGTGAGATCAGTGGGTGTTGAAAATACATTTTCACAAATC
>NC_134782.1:28547739-28550239 GCF_046742065.1 Oratosquilla oratoria
CACACATACACACAAACACACACACAGATGTATCGGCAAGGTCATGATTTACGGTTTGCATGCGGTGCTGGCTCCCGTTTGGCATTTGGTACCAATTGTCTGACTGGAAAAAGGGTCGCTGGTCGTCCCTATGTGGAAGGTTAAAGGAGCCCGGACGGCCCGGCCGGACCGCGGTTTTCCATTGATCAGTGTGCCGCGCAAGCCCACCTGTTGCTGTCAGGCGCGGGTTTGCTTCCATCTGCCAAAGTTCCAGAAGCATGAGCTGTCTGGGTTTGCGCCCAAGAAGTCAATAACCTGTTTAGACCTTCGTGTTCTTGTGGAGCTTCGACGCGATTTTCGCCAAAGGTTATTTGTACTCTTTGTTCATCTCAAGATGTCGCTTGATTCAGTGTATCTACGGGACTCCTACAAGCTCTACTGACCTGATGGCCGGTTCAGACTCTGGAACAAAGAGTGCTGTGAAGTGTGGAGGGCAAGTGTTCGGCTTCTTTTGTATAAATTCGGGGGTATTTCCTCGCCCTGAGATGCTCCAACACATGTACCGACTTAGTATTGGACAGAATTGTTGATCGGTGGTACAGTGGTTTTCACGAACCTTGATAGTGTAGTGCATGGCAATAGTGAGTCATGCAGAAAATCCTTTGAAAGACTGGCTTACCCAACCATCTTATTGGCTCGCTCAACAAGATTATATGGCGTTGTCATTACTTAGACAGAATACTAGGATTCGAATCATCATTTCGTTTGTGTACTCTGTCTGTACGGCTGTGAATCTTGGACATCGAATGTAAATTTGAGGAAGTGCCTCATCGTCTTTGGAATAAGATACCTTCGGAGAATCGTGGAATGTAAGAAACTATGCAACAAACCAGCGACTTTTCGTGTGACTCATACTTTGCTTGCCGCCTCAACGATCACGCTCGAAGGTCACATTCGTTTATTTCTACTTTCCTTTGCTCGCAATCCTGAAATAGATAGAAAGGTTTTCTAGGTTGTTGCTGATTCTTCTATCTCTGCCGTTTCCATTTTTTTTTCTCACTATTTCTGTTTGAATCTACTTGCTCCCCAGCAGGAAATCTTCTGTCCCTGTGTCATCTAAGACTGACTCACTCACAGGTGTTTTTGTGTCACCGACTTTCATTGTAGCGAAAACGGGATATACGGTCTTGCACACCATCAAAGTACTCGCGCTCTTTTGTACTCCGGTTTTATGTTTCTCATTCTTTGGATAATAACCCTCTGATATTGTTCACGCTTTCCACATGGACCAGGTATCCATTGAATGGCAGAGTATTTACCCTCGTTACAGAGATCAAAATGCAGCATATTTTAAGCTCGAGATATATATTCATTTTCACAAAAGTAGCTTATTCTTCTAATTTAACCCAAGAACATAAGAATAGAGTAAACTGCAAGAGGCCATAAGGTCTACACCAGACATTTCCATGTTCCTTATCACCTTTAATTCCCATCCATAAAGTTATCTAACCTCCTCTTAAAACCATCCATTCGATCTTCAATCGTGGTTCCTATTTCTAACCCTCACACAGTAATCCAAGAAGATTCCTATGGCGTGCTTTGAGCAACTTTTTATTTAATTTCTAGAGTGGCTGAGGAAACATGACTAGTGCGAGGGAGACGGTTCGAACCCTAAGACAACGAGGGATGGTATGAAGGGCAGTCTATAACAAAACATTGTTTCAAATAAGGTTTGTTTCTACTTCCACATAAATACGTTTCCGAGAGTAATGACATTAAGGGTAGAATATAACAAATCATTGCTTCAACCAAGATTTGTTTCTACCTCTACATAAATATGATTCCGTGTGTAAAATAAAGCAAGACATGTTTATGGTTCACAGTCAGTTTTGGTCGTATTCGGTGCTGACATTCTGATTGAACATCCCACTGATGCAATCCCGCTTTTTGTCTCAAAGGAGTATGACAACATTCCTTCTGCTCCCACCTATGCTCTGCTGCCTTTCACGGGTATTGAGGTCAACAGCGTTTGTTTACCTGGTACCCTAAATTCCCGCAGTTTGCTCCACATTCATCGTTACTTGAAATATTTGTATACTGTCTGGAAAGAAAACGATGAATAGCGTTGATTCCCAGTGTATGCATACGTGTGGATTTGTGTGTGTGTGTGTGTGTGTGTGTGTGTGTGTGTGTGTGTGTGTGTGTGTGTGTGTGTGTGTGTGTGTGTGTGTATGTATAATATATGTATACATATATATATATCTATATATATATATATATATATATATATATGTGTGTGTGTGTATATATATATGTATATATATATATATATATATATATATATATATATGTATATATATATATACATATATATATATATATATATATATATATATATATATATATACGAGGAGTGATTGAGAAAGTCGGGGCTGAAGGTACAAAAATCTATTTCATGATAAACTGTTACACTTATTTCTAAACGTAATCCCCTTGCAAGTTTACACAAGTTTACGGATCC
>NC_134782.1:28557739-28562739 GCF_046742065.1 Oratosquilla oratoria
GAAGTCTTCGATGTGGAAATATTCGTCTGCACCCCTCTGTTGCACACCCTGCAATCCACCAGCATCAACATGCTTAATATACACCCCAATGTCTTTTTCATTCCTTTTCTTTTGCAGCAACTGTCTGTGCCCCTGTCTGTGCCTTGCAATCTACCAGCATAAACATGTTTGATAAATATCTCAATGACTTTTCCATTCCTCTTCTCATGCAGCAACTGACGGGGGACTACAAATCTTTAGAATATTTTTGTACTGAGTTTTATGGATTAAAGCGCGAAAGAGAAAATTCGCAAAAGGACCAGGAAGAAAGTTACCAGTGGTAATACAAAAGACATACAAAGGAGATGCAAACAGGAGCAGACCTATTGGTCCTTACGGGACTGCTTGCCAATCGAAAGAGGGTGTAAACAGTGGAAGCAGTTAAGAATCACTGACTTAATCTAAGTGTACGAACTCACGATGCTGGGAAATAAGTTGTATTAGCGTTGGAGTCCATATGCAATACAGGATCAAGTAACGGATATTAGTAACTCCGTTACCCCATAAGTAAGCAAGACCGGTTTTCATTTCTTTCCCTTCCTTAAAAAAAAGGTAATAATACCCTGAAGTTGGACGTACATCATATTCATCAGCGGAGGTAATAGCCACTTTATGCAAGACTGTGACCTAGATAATGAAGGTAGAGGAATTCTGTTCTTCTACTAAGACAACGGTTCTAATATCTCCCTGGTATACCCCAGCCTTCTCTACTAAGATATCCCATTGTCTTGTGGCTGATGGGATCATCGGATCATTGTATTCTCGCATTCATTCAGTTATGGGTTCGAAACCCGCACTCCTCTCCGTTTCTCACTAGTAACTGTTTATCTGCCCCGGCAGTCCCCCAAGCTCATGGGGTGACGGCTTCGGCCGCAGTTACTCAGAGCCTCCTGACGTATGCTTCTCATGTGTGTCTGGGTAGTAACTGGGATAGAATCTTTAAACGCTCCAACTGATCTTTTCTATCTTAAAAAGGATAATGTAGATCGTTTAATCAACCTTTGAACGGACAAGGATGGGTGGAGTTTGACCCTCAGCTGAATGAAATTGCTTGGTGACAGGCAGAGACAAGAGGTCGATCGGAACATGCGGGAAGGTTTCTCCCAAGTGAATAAAATCATCCGGCAGCAAACTGAAAAATAAGAATAATTATCTTCATATGCGCGCATCGTCAAGATGATTTCCATTTGGAACAGCTACTTTCTCCGGCTGAATACAATCTCTTGACGCTAAGCATAATTACGTTCTTAACCCCGTTTGTGTTGGGTGGTCCTTTTATCATCATCATCATCATCATCATCATCATCATCGTCGTCGTCATCGTCGTCGTCGTCGTCGTCGTCGTCGTCGTCGTCGTCGTCGTCGTCGTCGTCGTCGTCGTCGTCGTCGTCGTCGTCGTCGTCGTCGTCGTCGTCGTCGTCGTCGTCGTCGTCGTCGTCGTCGTCGTCGTCGTCGTCGTCGTCGTCGTCGTCGTCGTCGTCGTCGTCGTCGTCGTCGTCGTCGTCGTCGTCGTCGTCGTCGTCGTCGTCGTCGTCGTCGTCGTCGTCGTCGTCGTCGTCGTCGTCGTCGTCGTCGTCGTCGTCGTCGTCGTCGTCGTCGTCGTCGTCGTCGTCGTCGTCGTCGTCGTCGTCGTCAAGTAATTATTAATTATCATTCGGCTGCCGTTAGGCTCAGGTCACGAAGGGACTATACCAGTGGTTCTCAAGCTTTTTCCACTTCATTCCGCCTTTTTCGTGAATTATCAACATTCGTGTGGCTTCCCTTCATTTTTCCCCCAAATCTTACCCCGCCAGAAAAGGTAAAATAAACAAATAAATAGTAATGATAATAATGGCAACAACAACAACAACAACAACAACAACAACAACAACAACAACAACAACAACAACAACAACAACAACAACAACAACAACAACAACAACAACAACAACAACAACAACAACAACAACAACAACAACAACAACAATAATCAAATGTTAATGAAGAGGGGCCCTTTGCGTTATTACAAAGTTGACAGTCACAATTATTTCATATTTCTTCTGTTAGGACAGAGGGATGGAATATATTTTTTTTTATGTTTAGATTCCTCACATTATGCAGAAGTATATAATTTGTAAGAGCAGGCCATGGCCCACCTAAACCTTTGTTATGGACCTCAGGCCGAGGACCAAAGGTCTGCACCAAGAATAGGCAAACCGCGGCCCACCAAAGATTTCCATGCGGCCAGCAGAGAACAAGTCATGTACTCTCATTATAGAATATTAATAAAAAAAGATGATTACTTTTTCTTTACACGAGTTACTTTGTTTTTTCAAATAAATGTGCAAGTGAGGTTTCTACTTTGAAATATTAGTTAGTATCTTTAACAGCTTTTTATTTTGGTTATTTTGAGTATTAATTTTTGTGGTTAATATCCTATGCGGCCCTTTAAAACTGTAAATGTCTGAATACAGGCCTTACACGGAATCCCACTCCAATGCCACAAAATACTCAGCCGGCTTCACTTTCACTCTTTTAGTACGACTAGAATACTAAATTTTCAAATTTCTAGGTTGTGCAGCTTAATAAGAGGAGACTGTCAGTAGCGAATGAATTAATAGAAGCTTACGTAAGTAGTTACATTTATCAGTGACTCAGTGATTTCAAATTGAAAGGCGTACAATTTTGCACGTCGAATACTTATTGTTATTGCTGTAATAATCGATGAATAATTCATTTCTTTCAGAATTCTTTATCTAATGCTGCAATATTTCCCTGTGGCTATTAGTCTATGTATCTATTTGTTTATTTACTATATTCTATTACTTTACCAGAAGCTCTATCCTTTTTCTGTAAAGGCTAAGACAGGTAAACCTTGACTTTTCAAGGGAGATTGTACAATATAACAAATTAAGCTTCTAGGCGGCGGGAAATTCCCTTAGTGAAGTCAACTCTCTCGGTGGTAAAAAAAAAAAAAAAAAAAAAAAAAAAAATTAATGTAGTAGGCTCCAAACCCAATACCCATTGCGTCTGTTCCTGGGATAATATCCCACACGGAAGATATGGACTTATCGAGGTAGTAAAAGAAAGATTCGAGGAGGCTTAAAGGCTTAAAGGGTTAGAGGCTTAGAGGCAAATGATCTGAGGAACAAGAGAGATTAGAATTGGTCAGCATACTTCCTTGGGTGGAAAATACCCTCCAACCATGAAAACATAGATACGATGCTCTGGTCCGTAGGGGTGCCATCGAAATTCTTGTAATATTGACTACACATAACTTACGCTAGTAAATATCACTCAGAAATGTATTTTTTTTTCTCGGTTAAATAAAATCACTTGGCTGCAGCCGGGAACATAAGAATATACGAATGGGCGAGATTGCAAGAGACCATAAGGCCTACACAAGACAGTTCCATGTCTCTTCCCACCTGTCATTCCTATCCATACATTTCTCTCATCTCCTCTTAGAACAGCCAAGACTACATGAGAAGGGCTTGCTTAGCGTTTGGGGGGGTCACTACTTCACCTATTTCTGTATTTATCTATCTATTTATTATTTTTTTTATTTATTAATCTATTTACTTATTTATCTATTCATTTATTTATTTATTTAATTTGTTATTCATTATTACTAATAACTTGTTTATTTGTCTATCTATTTATTTATCTATCTATCTATTTATTTACATATTTATTAATCCATTTACTTATTTATTTATTGGGGCTAAGACCTGGCGATTCTGCGGAGATAAGGAGATGTCATTGTTATTTGAATTTGTGATTCATTTTTTTTTTTAACCATCGACAGATATTATTTTATTATGGTTTGTTTGTTTGTTGTTTGTTTGTTTGTTTGTTTGTTTGTTTGCTTGCTTGAATGCTTACTTGTTTATTTGTATAAATTACTTGTTTATTTACCTGTTCATTTATTTATCTATTTATTTGCTTATTATTTATCTATCTATTCATTTATTTAGTAATTTATCTATTTGCTTAATAATTAATTTATTCATATGATTATTTAA
Organism: Oratosquilla oratoria; assembly: GCF_046742065.1. NCBI lineage: Eukaryota > Metazoa > Arthropoda > Malacostraca > Stomatopoda > Squillidae > Oratosquilla > Oratosquilla oratoria. The sequence continues at coordinate 28,561,783 of NC_134782.1, forward strand.
TTACTTATTCAGTTATTCACTTATTCACTTACCTATTAATTCATTCTTTAATTTATATATATACATTTATCTATGAATTTGTAAATTTTCTTTTAACTGGTGGGATGTCAATTTATGAAAAAGGGTAACGAAGTTTGAGATGATTTTTTTTTTTTTCTTGAATTATGAAATACAAATTATTTTTCTGAAGGGAGTCCCCTTTTCTTGGAGTCTGAAAAGCTCAGGACTTAAAGAATGGAAATGAATAAAATCGGCTGACGGCACACGGACAAGATGATAAAGTTCCACCTGGCACGGAAGGATGGAGGGTTCCAGTAGATGGAGGAAGGAACTTGTTCCTGGTGGCGTGCTAGTCTCGTGTTCCCTTAGTTGCAGGTTCGATTCCCGCACGCCTCTCCGGTTACTACAAGTGGCTGTTAAGCCTCGTTGACACGGGGGGGGGGGTTAGTTTAGTAGTCGCTGGTGCTAGGTGCTGCAAGTTAACTTGCCCTGCAAGTAAGTGTCGACACTAAGATAGTTTGGAGGCAAGTTGACACTGGGAGCTAGTTTAGTAGCTGCTAGTACTGGATGCTGCAAGTTAACTTGCCCTGCAAGTAAGTGTTCACACTAGGATAGTTTGGAGGCAAGTTGACTAACTTTCCGTTGACAGCGGGGTAGTAGAGGGGTAGTTTATAAGTCACTAGTATTAGCGTATAATAAACTAGCCCCATGTCAACAAGGCTTTGTCTGTCCAAACTGTTCCTAAAGTTCTTCATAGGGCAATAATGACGGCTTCGACCGCAGATACTCAGCGCCTCCTGGCGTAGGCTCCATCACCATGGTCCCTAGTATCTCCAACCAATGAGGTATTAATAGACCCTTTTTCTATTTCAGAGAACAGGAAATGGCGGCACACCATAATTGGAATCTGTATATTTTCAAGAAAAACTGTACTTTATATGTAGTCGCCACATAATT
>NC_134782.1:28570239-28572739 GCF_046742065.1 Oratosquilla oratoria
TCACTTGGCCCAGCAGTCTAAGCGTATAGGGCAGAAGTGAAGGCTTCGGCCGTAGGCTCCACACTTTCTTCTGCTCGATGAACGGGCCGAGTCATTGGACGTTTCAAAGTCTCTGGAACTAAAGAGGACGCGAAGAGAATCTTTGACGAGGACTTCAAAATATCACTGTCATGACTGAAATGATAATATGAAGTGAATGTCAAAAATTTTACGCTCCGGGGAATTTAATGCTCGGTTGACCTGATTCAACCCAAGTAGTTACACCCTGTCATTAGACCGCAACCAATAACAATTATATTGGAAAAGAAATAAGAAAATGTTTGATGCTGAAAAACCCTCCCTGTCTCATTACTACAGATTCGACTGGATTTCTGCAAATCATGGGCGATGATTCAAGTTCAAGACACGAATCGGATTTGTCATGGAGAGGTGATTCACAATGGCTTTTGCTTTTCTTCTTCGGCAGGGAGCAAAAGACACACACACACACACACACACACACACACACACACACACACACACACACACACACACACACACACACACACACACACACACACACACACACACACACACACACACACACACACACACACTTCCCCAATGTCTGACACCTCTGCAACGAGGGAATGATAGGCAATTTCCATTAAAGACTTCCATACCAAGTTGCTCTTTTTTTCTTCTAAATGCCTCGCTACTGTTCATTAATCTCTATGACATCTGCTTGATAGAGAAATGGTTTATAAGTTTATTACTCTTGAGAATATCAAATGATATCTTCGGTATGTTTTAGAGGATAATTCCATATAACCTGGTGTGTCCGGTCGTGAACAGCACTGTCTATACTTTGTGAAGTGTAAACCTGTTAGGTCTACTGCCACTAACAATTAGTCACTTATGTTATTTATCTGTAGGCCCCATGTCTCTTCCTTCTCTTAAGTATGCTTCTATCAAAGCTTAGGTCACGGGTTATTAAAGTTTCTTGATGGGGTGAATTAAACGGAGATATCGTTTTCTTATCTTCTTTCTTCTGAGTGATTACACTTGGTTGTTCAATCTACACCAAGGGACTCCCGCTTGGGATCCTTGTACATCCACCAAGCCAAGTCTGCTCCGACGTCACTATTTAATTCATCTAATAACTTTGAACGTTACAAATAAGTGCCACCCTTTAAGGGCGTGACTTTACCTCCGTGCACCAATAATTTTTCTCCTCCACCCTTTTCTCCAATCAGAAAGACTGTTATACTATCTCAAGCAATACTGTTTACGCAAGCAATCTGTCGCAAGCGGAACGTGGCTTAAACTGTTTACATTTCGTCACATCAACACTCTATCGATATCCTAACCTATGTTTATAAAACACCAGACGGCAAGCGAGAATATGCACCTCTGTAACTTGCTCTCGGCCATTGTTTCAAAAAAATTTCCACCTACCCCTCTATCTACCTAATGTCTACCTCAATCTACCGGCCTCTTACAAAATCTTTCCAGTTAGGTAGTTTATTTTACAAAGGATTACAAAGGTGAGCATACCGACAGGAAACCTATTGATCCATAACTAGGTCTGATGCGAAAAAAATATATAGTAATGATAAATAAACAAGTATTATAATGATTTAGATAATAATAAATAAAATAAATAAATAAATGCTTAGCTATGGTTAAATAATAAACAAACAGGTAAATAGTAATTGATAAATTTACAGATAAATAATAAATGAAAATCAAGCAGATAATAATAAACAGACAAATAATAACAAACAAATAAACAAATAATATAAAATAAATGACAGGCATTACAGCATCTTGCTTAGGTGTTTATCTAAACGAATCTTAAAGCTTCGAACTGAACTACATTGCACTGCCTCTGCAGGAAGTTTATTCCATTCATTAACTACACGGTTGGCGAAGTTGTTTCTACCCATTTCCAAATTAAATCTATTTCCTGACAGCTTGAGACCATTATTTTTTGTCAGATTCTCATTCAATGAGAAATTTTTGTCACTTTCGATGTTGTCAATTCCCTTTAGAATCTTAAAGACCTGTATCAAGTCACCTCTGAGTCTGATTCTGTTTTGACTGACGTCAGGTGATCTATTCAACCTTACAGAATTCTCTTGGACAAAAAGAATTATGAAATATTTACGATCAAAACCTTTCTAGTCAGGTGTTTGGCTAGAATAACAAAGACTGGCAAAACATTTTATACGTCTGAGAATTTGGTCAGTAAGAATTAAAATTACGAAGGCTGAGTAAAGCCTCGGATGAATAAGTCATGAAAGACGAATCCGGACCAATGAGTGAAGATTCATGTCTAGATGCTTCAGGAAAACAAAACAAGCAAGTTGAAGGCGCACATTGTAAACACAGACAGAGGCGGAAAGTAAAAAGAGTCCCAGTGAGCCACCAGACAGTCTACATCACCGCCAGGCTCGGTCACTTTCTCCCAAGACCAAAACCTCCCAGCGTTCCTCCACCTGGTCCGTCCAGGGCCATT
>NC_134782.1:28590239-28610239 GCF_046742065.1 Oratosquilla oratoria
TGAGCTACGTGTCACAATGACTACAAACATCATGTCACCTCTTTGATACTAAGTGGGTGAGGCGAGGATGAATAAAGTAGTCTGGTGGCGGTCTTATCAGAAGAAGAAGCTCCACCCAATATAGAAGAGATTACTCAATATTGATTGTAACCACTTCTTTGTCAAGGGTGTGGGGTGTGGGTAGGGTGCGGGGGTGAGGGGGGGACGAGTTGCCATGGAGATGAATGAAATAGTCTGACGGCAGAATGGGCAAGCCTCTGCCGAATCATCGTTCGTTGTTGCATGTGTTCATTCTCCCTAAAACCAGATAACTTTGATTTTCTTGGGAAGTGGAGGGAGACCTTACCCTCGAAACGAAGAACTTCACCATGGTAACTGTCATTCCTGATCAAGATTCTATCCTTTCACAGGTCCGCCCTTTAGTTTAATAAGTTTCTTTGATTTTACCCACAAAACCCGTCTATATAAATATATTGTACGAGTATATATGTATGTATACATATATATATGTATATATATATATGTATACATATATATATATATGTATATATATATATATATATATATATATATATATATATGTATATGTATATATGTATATGTATATATATATGTATGATACATATATATATATATATATGTATATATATGTATATGATATATATATATGTATAATATATATATATATATATACATATATATATATATATGTAGATATTTATATATATATATATATATATATATATATGGAAAGGGTGGAGGGGAAAACACGGGTCTTTATCTGAATATCGAGTTTATTCCTGTTTCCCCCTACACCTTTCCTATGATACATATATACATATATACATATATACATATATACATATATACATATATACATATATATATATATATATATATATGTGTGTGTGTGTGTGTGTATATATGTATATATGTATATATGTATATATGTATATATGTATATATGTATATATATATATATATATATATATATATTTCTTTGAAGTTTCTCTCCTTTTGAAATACTGTTTCTGGGTCCATGTGTTTGGTCACACCCGGGCCCGTCTGCACGAAGCGGCCTGTGAATCTATTATTGTTATTCTGATATGAAATCTGAAGAAGAACCGTTCTTGGATTTTTTTCCGCATTAAAGAGTTAATCGAAGAACAGACTGAAGAGATGATTCTCCCAGAATACGTACCCCGTGTTAAAAACGAAGATAAAGATGTAGTGACAGATTTCATGAACGATATGGAGAACTTCAAAACTACATCAAAAAGTAAACAAAAGGCTAAAGAAGAACCAAGTAGAAGTGAACGAAAGAATAAAAAATAACAAAGAAGAAGCGAACGAAAGTCTAAAGAAGAACCAAGAAGAAGTGAACGAAAGGCTCAAGAAGAACCAAGAAGAAGTGAACGAAACGCTAAAGAAGAACTAAGAAGTGAACGAAAGGCTAAGGAAGAACCAAGAAGAAGCGAACGAAAGGTTGAAGAAGAACCAAAAAGTGAAACTCTAGAGGTGCTATAGGAGATAATATTTAGCCTAAAGAGACAGTAAGATGGCCCTGACGATGAAGAAAACCCTGACATAGGCACATGTTAAAAAAAAACAAAAAAACATTGTTTTGTTGCCAGTTCACAAAAAAGCATATTGGTTTTGGTTGTTTTATTGTTTCTCATGTTTAATAGACCGAAGGCCAGGGCGTGAAGCGCACGCGTGCAAAGCGAGCAGCGCCGCAGGGCAAGTACCCTCGCCGTAGGCGTGTGGCGAAACCGGCGCTTGTATGTATATATATATATATATATATATATATATATATATAAATGTATATACACACATATATATATATATATATGTACATGTGTATATATGTATATATATATATATGTATATATATATATATATATATATATATATGTGTGTGTGTGTGTGTGTGTGTGTGTGTGTGTGTGTGTACGTACATAAACATATATTTCTCTTTTTATCTATGGTATAATGTACTTGATTGTAAAAATACTACTTAGGAAAAGAAAAAAGAAGAAAAAGTAAAAAGTAAAGCAAACACCGAGGTCCCAAGGATAAAGCAGACAGAGCGAAAGTATAACCAGGTTCCCTAGAGCAGTGGCACTAGAAGGAGATAATGCAACAAAAACCTGCGCTATGTTTTTATTATCCAACATAAAAAGCGAAGACTATTGAAGGTGTGGGTCTTAAAGGACGTTTGCAAATTTAGTCACTTTTTATGTAAAGCTACAACAAGAAAAGTGTACGCTAAATAAAAGTAAATGAAAAACTAATTAACATTGAAGATGATAAGACAAAAGAACTCCGGTGGGAAAGTAGAGTGTAATACAAAGGATAGCGTAGTGACCTAAGGAATGAGAGCTGTGACGCGAGTGACGACTAGCGATACAACTGTCAAGAGTTTCCGAAGATAACTTTGCAATTGCTTGGTTGCAGCGCCAACTGACCACCAAAGATCAGCTGCACATGACCTATGTTGTCTAACTTCTTATTATGCAGTCAATGCTGTAAGGAGGTTTGTGATACCCTTAATTAAGGTTAAGAATTATCATCCTTTTCTTTTAAATTGAAGACCCGATTCCACTCTTATGGAAATGTTGATCCACTTTTGAATCATACTATTATCCAATATTGTTACCTTCCTTCAACCAGCTTGAGTCCTCTTCTATTTACTTCGTTGTAATAGGGTCCTTGATGCCTGACATTTATTATCCAGTTAATTCTATTACAGCTGAATCTTTCGGCATCGATAATATCTATCATCTGTCGGGGCAGTTCTATGAACAGTAGACCTGATGACGACATCTGATTGGCCGTTAACATCTTACGCTGAGACGCAGTTACGACAAAGGTGCTCTCATAATCTGAGGTTTATCACTGAAACAATTTGTCTGAATGTAGTGAGCACTTGATGCACCTGTGGAAGAGACGGACTGGTAGTGTCTGCCCAGGGGTCCTGCTCCAGAATGCAAGCGCTGTTCTGGTCAACCCATTCTTTACCTGAAAACAAGGTTGAAGTATGGTCGACCCTTTGCTGGCTATTTGGGTTCCGAAGCCCCAGGCAGACATGGGGCAGGTTAGCCCTTCTTTACAAGGTTCTGTTCTTGACCTTTAGCTTGCAATCATCTTTCCAATCTCCCGTTTACCATTGTCTATTTGATCCCTTTATTATTCCTTCTCTTTCACTTTCTTCACCTTTGCCGTTTCTATATACCTCTCTATACCTGTTCTCTTCTTCATTTCCTCTCTTTCTCCCACTGTATCTTTTTATCTAATTACCTTTAAAAAAACTTAAATAGATCCTTTCTCTTTCCTTCTCTTTCACTTTCACTACTTTTATTGTTTCTGATTACTTTTTTTCCTGCTCTCTTTCCAATTTCCTTTCTGTCTCCCACTGTAGCTGCTTACCTTTAAAAATCACTAAATAAATTCGGCTCGGTTTACCCGCATAACATTTATGCACTTCTTTCTTTTTCACCCACTTTTCATATATTACCTCATTTTCTCTCGTCCACTTTCTCTCTCTAACTACCCAATGTTTTTCTGTTCCTTTTTCTCCTAATCTTTCTTTCGCCTGGAGGCGGCAAGTGGTGTCGTATCTAAAACTCTGTTCGAGAAGATAGACTTTGTAATGATAGACCAAACAGTTCACACTTTGAAAGTGGATGAGCTTTTGACAAAAAGTCTGAAGTCTGAACACATCCCTGATCACCTGTTCTGCAATGTCACTGCAACAACAATCGCAACATGTGTGACAGAACAAGCCCTTGATTGTATGATTCGACTCATCAACCATAACTTTGATATCCACATAGCACCTCGACCAAACAAGCCTGTCAACCTCAAGCACAAGCACTTCAGTCGCCTGACACTGATCTGCGCCATCAGCCTCTACCATTTGGAAGATGTGGCATCCTTTCTGCAGAAATATGAACATGTTACCAATCAGCTTGCATTGTGAGGTGCTTCTTGGACTTGGACTTCCTGAAGGGGATATACTGAGCAGGTGCTCTTCTTGGACTTCATCTAGTCGAGCCATACCTGTCTTTGACGATGTTACCTGAAACAATCTACAGTAAGATCATTATAGCATTTCAGCAGCTGTACCAGGAATTGGAGGAGGTAGATGTGGCCACCTTGCTGCAGGTTCAGGAACCATCCTTCAAGTTTGTGTCCCAGGAAAGGTTCCAGCATACAAAGTATGATGAGGACGTCTGTGATGTCATACTCAAAATAGCAACCTCATTCCAATCCTAGGTCATTAAACTCCTGAAGATGATCCTTCCCAAGTTGGCAACGGGCTCTCAAAGACATGGGGGCCATATCTTTGACTTTGGAGACTATGATGAGTCTGCACAGAATGCTGTCACTCAGATGGACCCAGAGAAGCTGGAGAAGGGACCAATTCACAACCTGAATGCAGAGCGGAGTGTTAGATTTGTTAACTTCGTGGGCTCCATCCACCTGTGGGTGATATTGTGGGTAAATTGGAGCAGATGACCAAAATTAACCCCAAAAATGTCTATTTTGCCCAAAATCGACAGTAGACCGATTTGGCACAAACTTAGCCCACAGGGAGAAACTCGACCACAGTGGAAGGCGAGGTAGACGCGAAGAGCTTAGTCCTAAGGGCGTGCCGGTGAAGCCCCTCCAAATTTTAGGGGGGAAGGGGCTTTTCTCCTGTTTTTCACTTTTGGGCCTCTGGCTCCTGTACTATCGACCTGAACGATGTCCAAGTGGACCCCACAGCAGCCCTGGGCCCCCTCGACCTGTGGATCAGATGGTGAATAAATCGGAGCAGGTGACCGATATGGCCCCAAAATATATCCATGGATTTTGGCCAAAATCGGCAAGTGACCGACTTGGCCCTAACTTAGCCCAGATGGAGAGAGTCGGCCACATTGGACGGTGAGGTAGATGCGACGAGCCTGGGCCCATGGATGTGGTAGTGACGCCCCTCCAAATTCGAGTGGAGTAGAGGGGCTTTTCTCCCGTTTTTCGCTTTTGGTCCCCTGGATCTCGTAATGTTGGCCTGAGCGGTGTCCAAGTGGACCCCACAGGAGCCCTCGCCTCCCTCCACCTGTGGGTCAGATGGTGGGTAAATCAGAGTAGGTGACCAAAATGAACCCCAAAAATCTGCAAGGCCCAAAGATTTTGGTCAAAATTGATAGGTGACCGATTTGGGCCAAACTTTGCCCAGATGAAGAGAGTCAGCCATAGTGGACGGCGACGTAACGCGAGGATCCTGGGCCCAAAGGCGTTGCGGTCGCGCCCCTTCAAATTTGGGGGAGAGGGGGCTTTTCTCCCGTTTTTCGCTTTTGGGCCTCTGGCTCCCGTTCTGTTGGCCTGAGTGGTGTCCAAGTGGTCCCCACAGGAGCCCTGGCCACCCCCTCCACCTGTGGGTGAGATGGTAAGTAAATTGGAACAGGTGACCAAAATGAACCCTAAAAAAGTTAAGGCCAAAATCGACATGTGACCGATTTGGCCTTAACTTAGCCCACAGAGGGAGAGTCGGCCACAGTGTACGGTGAGGTAGACGTAAGGAACCTGGTCCCAAGAGCGTGGCGGTGGCGCCCCTTCAAATTTGGGGGAGAGGGTTTTTTTCTCCCGTTTTTCGCTTTTAGGTCTCTGGCTCCCGTGCTGTTGGCCTGAGCTGTGTCCAAGTGGACCCCAGAGCAGCCCTGGTCCCCTTCGATCTATGAATCAGATGGTGGGTAAATCGGAGCAGGTGACTAATATGGCCCCAAAATATATCCAAGGGGTACCCATGGATTTTGGCCAAAATCGACAAGTGACCGATTTGGCCCTAACTTAGCCCAGATGGAGAGAGTCGGCCACATTGGACGCCCCTCCAAATTCGAGTGGGGTAACACAAAGGAACACAAAGGAAGAACAAACAACAGTAGGCCTACTAGCCCTAACGAGGCTGTGTGTGTTTACTATACTAAGCTACAATTAAGAAAACAGGGTAACTAGGCGATAGATGATAAACCAACACTACTACTATCCTATCCAATTACAATTAAAAGCCGGGCTGTCAGATCTTTTATTGCAAGGGATAGTATTTTTTTTTTCATTTGCGTATTAGAGTCTAAGTATTTATCTAAGCGATTTTAAATGTTGTTATTGTGTTACTTTCAACGACAGTGGAAGGTAACGAGTTCCACGCATTAACAACCCGGTTAAAGAAGAAATGCTTACTTTCATTCGAAGAAAATCTTTTACCAATTATTTTAAGATCGTGACGTCTTCTTGTATTTGATTGGTCTAATAAGAAATAATCTTCGACATTGATGTTGTCAAAGCCTTTGAACATTTTAAAAACCTCGATTAAATCTCCTCACATTCTCCTTTTTGAAAGTGAGAATAAATTTAGACTTTTAAGTCTTTCTTCATACGGCAGATTTCTCAGCCTTGGTATCATTTTGGTCATTCTTCGTTGCACTCTTTTTAGTTTATTAATATATTTCTGGTAGTATGGGGACCAAAATTGTACCCAGTATTCGAGATGGGGACGGACTAAGGATATACAAAGGTTTAGCAATATTATTTTCTGATTTATTTTCAAAAACTTTTGATAAAGCCAACCAATTTATTTGCTGTTTTAACAACTTCTGAGCAATACTGACTTGGCTTCAACTCATTTGATATTAAAGCTCCTAAATAATTTTCTTTAATTACTGAGTCCAGTATAACGCCATTCATCTGGTATTGGATGTGATCATTGTTACTTCCAATGTGCATGACTTTATATTTGTTAACGTTAAATTTCATTTGCCACTTGCTTGCCCAGCTTGATAATCTGTCTAGATCGGATTACAAAATTTCTTTCTCTTTGGTGGTTGTTGCTTTACCGGTGATTTTTGTGTCATCAGCAAAAATTTACATATATTAAGAACAAAACGGGCCCCAAAACAGATGCTTGCGGTACGCTACTTTTAACGTCGAGCCAGTTAGATGAGACCTCTGGCTCCCGTACTGTTGGCCTGAGCGATGTCCAATTGGACCCCACAGCAGCCCTGGCCTCCTTCAACCTGTGGGTGAGATGGTGGGTAAATCGGAGCAGGTGACCGATATGGCCCCAAAATATATCTAAGGGGACCCATGGATTTTGGCCAAAATCGACAAGTGGCCGATTTGGTCCTAACTTAGCCCAGATGGAGAGAGTCGGCCACATTGGACGATGAGGTAGACGCGAGGAGCCTGGGCCCATGGGTGTGGCAGTGGCGCCCCTCCAAATTCGAGTGAGGTAGAGGGGTCTTTTCTCCCGTTTTTCGCTTTTGGGCCTCTGGATCCCGTACTGTTGGCCTGAGCGGTGTCCAAGTGGACCCCACAGGAGCCCTGGCCTCCCTCCACCTGTGGGTGAGATGGTGGGTAAATCGGAGTGGGTGACCAATATGAACCCCAAAAATCTGCAAAGATTTTGGCCAAAATTGATAGGTGACCGATTTGGACCAAACTTAGCCCAGATGAAGAGAGTCAGTCACAGTGGACGGCGACGTAACGCGGGGATCCTGGGCCCAAAGGTGTGGCGGTGGTGCCCCTTAAAGTTTGGGAGAGAGGGGGCTTTTTCCCGTTTTCCACTTTGGGGCCTCTGGCTCCCGTACTGTTGGCCTGAGCGGTGTCCAAGTGAACCCCACAGGAGCCCTGGCCCCTCCTCCACCCGTGGGTGAGATGGTAGGTAAATTGGAACAGGTGACCAAAATGAACCCCAAAAATCTGCAAGGGCAAAAATCTGCAAGGGCCAAAATCGACAAATGACCGATTTGGCACTAACTTAGCCCACAGGGAGAGAGTCGGCCACATTGTACGGTGAGGTAGACGTGAGGAGTCTGGTCCCGAGAGCGTGGCAGTGGAGCCCCTTCAAATTTGGGAGAGAGGAGGCTTTTCTCCCGTTTTTCGCTTTTAGGTCTCTGGCTCCCGTACTGTTGGCCTGAGCGGTGTCCAACTGGACTCCACAGGAGCCCTGATCCCCCTCGACCTGTGGGTCAGATGGTGGGTAAATCGGAGCAGGTGACCAATATGGCCCCAAAATATATCTAAGGGATTTTGGCCAAAATCGGCAAGTGACCGATTTGGCCCTAACTTAGCCCACAGAGAGTCTGCCACATTGAACGGTGAGGTAGACTCAAGGAGTATGGGCCCATGGATGTGGTAGTGGCACCACTCTAAATTCAAGTGGGGTAGGGGGTCTTTTTTCCCATTTTTTTTCGCTTTTGGGCCTCTGGCGCCCGTACAATTGGTCTGAGCGGTGTTCATGTGGACCCCACAGGAACCCTGGCCCCTCTCCACCTATGGGGTAAATCGGAGCAGGTGTCCAAATTTGTGACAATAACTGCAAGTCGGAGTAAGACTGCGGGAACTATATCTGGGATAGGTCGTTTGATAATACCTATCATCATGAAACTATCTTTTAAATTCTCTCTTGTTTGCATACCTTACTTCTTTAAAAGGAGTGGGAGCATTGTGTTGGCTCCGAGTTGTTTTGGTGTCATAGTAAGTTTTATCTGTACCAGGTCTTTTGGCAGCTTTAGCTAGATCAGAAGGATTTCTTTCCTCAAGATAAACCCTAAAACTTAATCTAGTTGTTTCTTAGATTGCTCTACCCACATTACTTCTCTTAATTCATGAAACGAGTCTGTGTTTGTGGCTTTCAACCACTTATCTACATACGTAGCCATATGTGCACTAAATTCTACATATGTATCATGGGAAGACTTTTTTAAATTTCTGAACTTTAACCTATGAGCCTCCGGTGTAAGTTCGTATGCCGCCAGGACCTGCACTTTTACGTTATTATATTCACTGTCTGCTTTGTTTAGAGATGCATACACTTTTTGAGCTCTACCCATGAACTTTGGACAAGTAAACTCTAACAATTCCTATCTACTCCTAATTGGTTTAACATATTTTCTGTTTGTTCAAAGAAAACCTCTGATTCATCTTCTGAAAAAAAAATGTAGGAGACTAGTGTACTTAGAAACCCTGGAGAACTCCGTTTCACTCTTATTGGTGGGTTTGATTTCAGCCTGGATGCGAGCTAATTCCACCCACTTGTCAGCCTCAACTTTAAGTTTGTCAGCCTTAATTCTGAGTCTTTTCATTTCCGCCTCTGTCTCTAATCTTCTTAACATGATCTGTATATCTGTTTCTTGAATAACGTGAGTATGACTTAAGGCGTCCCTATCTAATACCTCCTCTTCAACTAGATGTTTAACTAACTCTTGAAAAATATCTTTCTTGTTCTCCTACCATCTAATGTTAGGTCGTAATTTATGGCAATGCTTATCAGTTGAGCTTAGTACCATCTTCTAAAATAGCAGTAGAGGGATTCCCCGCAAATTGTTCTTCGAAAGAAAATTTTCCACAAACATGTAATTCCAACGAGCAGTTTCATCACTACCTAAATTATCTTTTCGTCCGGGCAATGGTTGCCAAAATTTCATGACATGACACACATGTCAGGCTAGTCGCGACACGAGAAAATAATAATGATAATAATAGTAATAAGTAAATAAGTAAATAAATCAATAAAAATAAGGCCGTGCGCAGCTCGTACAAGTGACAGAGAGTTCAGACAGGATAATTAAACTCTGTTAAAATTAAATATTTTTTACAATAGTGAAATAGACACAAACAACACAAATGGACATGGAATAAGAAAAACCTGGGTACTTAGATAGTTGCCAAGTAGAGTAGCTAGTTGTGCGCTTGTATGCAGCACGTAAAAACAGGTGGGCGAAATAAAGTCTTGATTATGGTGTAGACGAGTCTTGATTCGGATTGCTAGAAGTTGCACCAACAGAAAGTCGTCTGGTCCGATCCTCAAGTCTCGGGAACAAATGAGTTGTTTGAGGAGAGACTGATACACGATAACTTCTGGTAGGAGAATCTTCTGGTAGTCGGGTGCACGTAGGAATTTTGTTGATGTTTCGTAGTCGAGAAATAACAGAGTTAAAGACCGTGTGTAGAGTCGTAGCTTTAGTCTAGATGTCTGAAATAATTCGGAAAAGCAAAGGTTGGAACCTTGCGTGGAGATTACCAATTCACGGGTTCAGTACTCGAAGATTGCACAATGAAACCGTAGAGGTCCAAAAGACTTGTTTAGTTGTCATAATTGACGAATGTAGAAAAAATAATACATAGATTCAAATGAACCGTGAGCGTTTTTTTTTTTTTTTTTTTTTTTTTTTTTTTATCTTGTATTTCTGCCCAGATTCTCTCTGTAGTCGCTTTCTGCCCGGCCTTATATACCCCGGGAATTGGTGATTACGTTTCCTGGATGTCGATACGTACCTAAACAAGGTTCAGCCACCTCCAACTAATGGGTAAGAAGAATGTTTTCGTGCCAAATTATGTAACGTTTTCTGAGCTTGGCGTTATCTGACAGAACGTATTCGAAGCGCGTCCCAACAGAAGGGTATTGCGCAGTGATTTATTCTATAACACAGTATGAAATATATGCAGATTTTCTCTCCACAGGTTATGATAACATTATTGATAATACACATATGTATATCATTTGTATATATATATTTTAATAACCGGGCCAATTAAGATAAGGGGCTTTACTTAGACTCAAGTTTCCACTGTAAATAAGTGTAGGTAAATAAAACATCATAAAATTTCTGTTCTTTTTTTCATTAATTTGTACATCATTTATACAAAGCTGTAGGCTGTACAAAGCAAACATATTCAAAGTAAGAAAAGGGGGGTGTAAATGCAAGACAAATTCTAATATCTCTCTAGGGTCACTTACAAAGCCTCGGTTGTGGTGGTGAAGGTGGTGGTTGGGGGAGGTGGAGGTGGGGGTCAATAAGTATAAAAGGAAAGAGTGAAGGCTGCGTGTGTTAGAAGTCGGCATGATCAAAGCATGTATCAGCTAGGGCTTCATCCAATATGTGTAACTTCGGGGCAGTGTATGGTCGAGGCAGTGTTGGCCACCTGTGATAACGAATTTTGTCCTCTGCTAGTCTGTATAGTTCAACAGATGACTTGGCGTTCTTTAGGGTAAAACCCCGAGCCCGGACTCATATGTCTAAGAAAACATTAAACATTATAAAATGGCTACTCTTTTTCCCTTCTGTTCTCGCAAGGAAAATACCCTGTGAGGCTGGAAATATCTGTACAAGAAAAAAGGAATAAAGTAAAATGAAAATAAACCTTCACTGGATGTTTTGGTCTATAGCAAGAACAGACTACATATATCTCCCTCACAATATGAACACAGAATTAGCAGGAAATTTTAAAACACTATATTACAGACACAGGAGAGTTCATATCTACATGATAATGTACGAGATCTATCTGAATTACCTTTACCCAGCCTTCCTTGAACCCAAACAGAAGATTCCTCGTAAATCTTTAAGCGAATATTAAGTACTGCAATGTACTTTTGTTTCTCAGCCAGCGAGAGCCTCTATACCCACTGTCTCGAAATTAATTCCTTCTAAATCTTTGCTTATAAACAGTTAAATAGATGCCCTCATTGATACCGATTTTCCGCAATTCGACCTAGGTTAACTAAATGTATGATGGAAAAAGCGGGTGTGCATTTTTTTTATCATTACAGTAAGTGAGCAGCTACAAGTATTGCAAGACATCAGGCACAAATTAAGAATTACTCTGCCGGAAACACTGTGGATAGATGCCTTAGTGAACTTCCCATATGCGCATGAGCAAACTATTGGCAGTGATTAGGCTAACAATAAATATCCGTATCCGTCATCGATACTGCTACTGTGGAAGGTAGCTTGATATAGCACCAGAACAAGACGATACACTAATAATAAAGAAGTACTTAGAAAATGAGCTTATCGTTGAGTTTGATTCAACTTATCAACAAAAGAACGGGCAAATTTAATCCGTACTCCCCAAACAACCAGTAAAGTCACGCCTTAATTTGTTTTCTATGAATTAACCCGCCGACCTTTCTTCGTTTTCGAAAACAGAGTTGGACCACTGACTTCATATTCCAACGCATCAACCATGGCAGTTACTTCGCTAATACAAGCTAACATCTTGACTATTCTGTAACATCGAAGAAGAGCACGAGCCCAAACTAATGATGCTAAATGATCTTGGTGCAGTTTTAAGCTGGTGCTTCTAAACAATTATTGTCGGAGGCAGTCGAATTTCCTATAGGGATTCTATCAACAAAGTAATGGACTTTAACCTCTGCTTTGGGTAGCACCAATCGTACTGATTCAGGAGAGGGACAAAGTTGGGAACTAATAGTGTTCTTATTGGTCGAAAACAGACTTGGTTCCATGTAGGTCCTCTATCCGAATAAGATCGACGATCGTCAAGGGGATCGAGACTTTGTGAAATGTTTTACCGTATGAAGAAGCGAACAGTGAAACAACAGACTCTGTTGCAAGCTGCACAAGACGCTTACTGTCGTCTTATTTCTTTTCTCTCTCCTTTTATGCACCAAGGAGTCCATATGAAGCTTTTCAGTCCAAAAGCTATTTAGGATAACAGAGAGGAACACTTAGAAGAAATATGAAGAAGACAAATAGCACATACTATTGCGGACACCCAGATATGACATGTTGTATCAGGACTATACAAACATAGCAACCGTTGGTGATTTACTTATATAAAGTACTAAATGACGAAAGACGTTTATTCTTATTTCCCACTAGCGTATTAGGGGCTCGAATCCCGCACTGCTCCCCGATTCCCAGCAGTGACTGTTATCTGCTCCTATAGCCTAAGAGCATAAGAGCACAGGACAAAGGTGACGGCTTCAGCCGCAGCTACGCGTCTGGGCATCCACGACAGTAGTACAGATTGAAATGACAGTAATGATTAAACATATGTTTTGAACGACGAAAACAAAACGGTTAAAGAAGAATCTTTAGACACGTATCCCCCCTTTTGGACCATCTACTCGGGCAGGGTTATTAAATACTCTGCTGAAAGGTGTCATCCCTTTCAGTTACCTAGTTGTACTATGACTAACTCCAGACGATTCAGCTGGCAGAAAATTCTGCTCTTCAGTGTCCATAAGAGTACTACCTCGACTATGGGGCGCTGTCGCATTTGCAAGACCAAAGGGATGGTGATGAGATGACTTCTTAGACTTATGCCAATATCTCACTCGGCTGATTGATAGTATCTGGCGTTAACCTGAACAACATTTGTAAACTACGTTATTATTAAATCGTAGAAGCTCACTAGAATGGTCTCAATTCCTCCTTAACAGTGGCGTTCCTCAATGGTCTAAAAATGTACCCTTCTCTGTTTCCTAGCTTTAGTTGTCTAATTTTTTCTCTCAGTTTCTGGACTGAACACTAGATTCTAGAACGTTCGATTCCTCTAATCTCTTTGTTAGGTGACGCTTCTCATAGATTTTGGTCCAGCTCACAACAAACTAGTATATTCTATTTAGTTATGGGGCAGAGTTGGAAGAGAAGAAGGGAACTCTACAGATCGAGACAGATGTTTCTCCCGAACAGAATGGTACGGTGCTGGAGCAAAACCTATGAACACCGTCACCACAACAAAGAAGTTACTGACGAGCACTGCTGACGCACCTTACAACGACCTGGTGGCGTGGACCAGCACAAAAATGCAGATTTATGAATGACAGACAGAACACTTAATTAACAAAATAGAAAATAAATGAAGGACGAAGCCTAAGGGCGACATACGAGGACGACCCTCAGCAGGATGGACAACATTCATTCTCTCGGAAGACTGGGCGCTCACACTCCAGCTTTGGACATCGTATGACTCGGCACCGCACTTTACCACGCTGCAAAAGAAGTCGAAGACGATTATTACTACATTTCTAAAAGAATAGGCAGTGTATTGCATTTTGGTGATGAAATCATACACATAAACACACACATACACAAAAAAGAAAGAGGAGAGAGAGAGAGAGAGAGAGAGAGAGAGAGAGAGAGAGAGAGAGAGAGAGAGAGAGAGAGAGAGAGAGAGAGAGAGAGAGAGACAGACAGACAGACAGAGAGACAGACAGACAGACAGAGAGAGACAGACAGACAGACAGAGAGACAGACAGAGAGAGAGAGAGAAACAGACAGAGAGAGAGAGAGAGAGAGAGAGAGAGAGAGAGAGAGAGGGAGAGTATATGACACTAGGACAATGGCAGTGCCTGGATATATGGATTCATGTGTATGGAGGTTGAGGGCCACTGACTAAATGGTTGTAGGTATGAGGACATTACTGTCTTGAATTAATAGAGGATAAAGGTCTTCTTCGCCACTTACCCGGCAAACGCATTTGGTACATTTGTCTTGATACCACGACTGCCCGTTGCTCCTTTGGGTGCCTGACTGGTCCTTGCAGTTTGCGGCCTTGATGCCACGCAGCTCATCTATCGCCCGCTGCATCGAACGCACCTGAATAAAAGGAAACCAAGTAAGGATTATTCAAAGAAAAAAATCTACGAGTATTTGGTCTCCATGGTTTCTCCTTTACGTTCTAGCGAAATATCTTAATGTCAAAACTCGTTACAATATGGGTAACTCCACTACCGAAGAGACGCCATGGAAAGTAACTTAGGAGCAACCAGAATTAAAGGAGAAATTCTTGCCATACTTTTAATCTCAAGATCATTACTTCTCTTCCTCCATATCTCATATATGTTCTAACTCTCTACTTTCATACACTGATGCGGATGTAACGACTTATTATCACAACCTTTACTTTGGATACATTCCAAGATACCTTTCTCGTAACACTTTATTCTACTTGACATTCGTTTCCTCATTTACTCTATATTCAATTTACATAGCCACTCCATTTAATTCCACATACAACCACAAATACTTGAAAATTTATTGTCTAATGCTTCTTACCTTTCATACTCACATTACCTTTCAAGTGGTGGAAAATGTCTCACTTAGCTTTAGAGTTGGGAGAAAATTGTCCCTCACATTTCAGTTGACAAAACATATTGTTTTTTTTTTCATTTGTGAGAAAAAATCATTCTTACCTTTTTAGTAAGTTTCTTCACGGCTAAAGAAAGTTCTGTAAACATCATGGCTTCAATGCGTTCCTCACTCATGGCTTGAAGGCCAAAGTCTTCATAGATATTATTCGTAAAGATTGATTTAGATCGATGTAATTTCCTCCATTCTTCCTCTTTATCATTTTTTCTTTCCTCCCTCTCATCTCCCCTATCACCCACTTCTTCTTCTTCCTCTTCCTCTTCTTCTTCCTCCTCCTCTTCCTCCTCCTCTTCGTCCTTTTTCACTTGTTTTTCCTCCACGGATGATTGAGACTCGATCATTCGGCTGTTTCTGTGACCATGATCGACATAACGCTGTAACATGCTGTAAGAGTCAAGCTTGGTGAGCCACTAATTTCTTCTCTCAATATATATATGTATGTATGTATGTATACTATTCTATGTATGTATGTATGTATACTATTCTAAATTTCTTAATACATTTCCAATGAGTTGCAAGACTATTCATAGGTATTAAAAAGTTACGAGCCTCTTTCCCAATTAGCAAAGATGGCACCTGGTTCATTCAATCGCTTACCTCTCCTGAAGGGCATCAAATCCATCCTCATGCAGATCCTCCTGGGTTGAAGATGGAGGATACCTTTTCTCGTGTCCAAAAGCCCCGGAAGCATTGACAGCCCGACTTACTCGAACGGACTTCGGAGAATGGAGTTCGATGTCGTCGAAGAGAAGCGAGAGGTCTTGGTCCGGGCCCTCCAGTGGCGTAAATCCAACGTCTCTTCGCGGGCGGGCTCCTCCCAGGCGCGTGATGCTGTTGAAGTGTCCGGCGTTGCGACAGTCTGTTGAGGGAAAAGGAAACGAAAATGAAAAGTGCTGCCACGAGACTCACTGTCTGTAATCTCGAGTGACGGTACTCTGATCCTCCCATAGATCTCTCTTCTGTCTAATGTAATCTAACCCTTTAGCAATGATGTATCTATAGTGACTCCATTTTGTATATTTTGTTGCTGGTAACTCACCACCACTTCTGTCTTTAAGGAAAATATCTCGCTGTAGTATTGTATGTTTCCCCATATTTTCCATAGACATGTCTATATTTGTATGCATTCAATGGAGCACAAACTGAGAAGAAACGCTTGGAATATGATTGTGAGGAGCCTACGCCAGGTCGCGCGTGGCTACGACCGAAATCGTCACCTTTGCCCTATGCGTTTGGACGGTATCCAGTCAAATCGTCTTCGGGCCATGTCGTCCCCGCTTTCAAAATATCATATTGTCCCCCCGGCTCAAATCGTCCCCGCACTCCAAAGGACTATTTTCACATCTCGAGTCTCCCGCCTGCAGAGGCAGCTGACCATGTTAAATCGTCGCAACATTGCCATGGAGTGACGAATATCATTATCATAATACGTGCGGCGAAATGAGTAGTAGCCTAGCTATTATCTGTAACATGATTATATTGTAAATTTATAAAGTGTTTTATTTAGAGAAATTTATTAAAACGTAAACGGTTTTATTTATGGTTGTTTATGTTTTGTTGCTAATTTCATTAGTTGGTTCCCTCAGGATAGGTCTCTGCTGGAAATCGGAGAGATGTACGGGATTCGAACCCAAAACTAAGCGAATCGAAACCAGCACTCTTCTGTTTACGTCATCAGTGCCTGGAATATGATCTGGGTTTAACACCCTTTTCTGTTCTAGCAGGGAGTTGTCCACTGCATCCTTTTGTCCGTCCATCTGGTCTCACCTTGGCGACTTGTATGGACGCGACCTTACAGAAACATGCATCAACAACTAGTGCATTTACCAGTGCAACACTCGGCCCACATGCGGAGATCGACGCGAGGCACCGTCTCGCAGGACACGAAGGGCGGAGACTGCAACCTCGGAAGGGTGAAGACGTCTTTAGTCACATCCTCGATGTTGTCTCCGTTGTCGCACAAGACGCGACCAAGAGTCACCTCCCGAATTTGCGCCAGTTGATCTTTTTTGAAGAATGATGGATTCTCGTACCAAAATCTGTAAACAGGTTAATGATTAGGTTAATTTCACTTGGAGGGTGTCTTTCAGAAACTGGTTGACAGAAACTGTGGCAGCGAAACTGATTTCTTGTTTACCTGTCTCCATCTCTGAGTCTTCGGAATTGGTCTACAAGGATGCATCCGAAGGTTGGGCCGACCCGCGCGCCCTCTGTCGGATCTTCAACTAAACCTCCCACCCACAGATCAACATTCCCTGTAATCCAAATACTGTAACTAAAGAATAATAATATAGAAATGTTCATCATAGGGTTTCCTATCAAATATCTTTTCTCAATGATACATGAGGCCCTCAGGCGTTGTCATGACTGTCAACAGATACCAAAGAGCAAACCTGGATGTCCATAAAGTGTCTGCATCTGCTCTCTTATCCTGTTGGACTGAATATCCCTTGCCAGGTCGTCAAACGTCTCCGGGACTGACAAGTTACATAACTTCCTCCATTCAATGTAGCCTGGAAGGGCATGGTCTCGCCCCCGTTGGATGTTGAGAGAGGCAAGGTCGAGAGCGATTTCGTGAGCTGCTTTGAACAGCTTCTCCGTCAAGTCAGTGTTGAGGAACTGTTCGGACGTCTGGCGTTCATAAAACAGGAAGTAAGTCAATAAATGACAATCCTTTCGATCCGTTTATCTAATACGTTTTTATACATAACGTCGAGAACAGCATTCCATTAAATTTGGAATTTTCGTCATATAAAATGTGAAGTTGCTCTATGGAGTACCGTCATAAAAACACTAAAATTAGCACAGAGGAGAATAACCAAAATCATACATGGGATTAGAAGTTTACCATATGAAGTCAGGCTTAGGCACCTTAACTTACAGTCTCTGGAAAGTGGAAAAGAGCGAGGTGATCTAATGGAAGTATCCAAATTAGACAAGGGTGATAAACGTAAGATCAAAATATTAAGAGATCAGGACAGGACTCGTAGTAATGAATTTGAATTGGACAAACTTAGGTTTAAGAAGGAAATAGGCAAGAACTGGTTTACCAACAGTGTTGTTAACGAGTGGAATAGACTTAGTGACCTTTTAGTGAGCGATGAAACAATTGGTTGTTTTAAAAGAAGACTAGATGATTTTATGAATAGAGATGACAGGTGGTATGGGACATGAACCGCCTAATGTGGGGCTTATGGTCTCTTACAGTCTCTTATATTCATATGTTCTTATATACAACATAGGCTGGTAGTATTCAACCAACACGTCCTGATAACATTCGATGTAAAATCCCAATTATATGGCCCCACTCCCACTGGGAATGAGTTTACGCTTGAAGGTGATTAGCTTTCCCTTCTATGTTTGGAGTTCCTGGACAAGAAGTCATTAGTGGTTGTTTAGTGATAATTGAAGTCCGTGTCATGCAAAGCATAATCGAAACCTATCACTCAGTACACTATTACTTTACCAATAAGTCTATTTAACTAATCTCTCAACACGTTAATTTCGAGTAGTTTTCCTTAGCCGAATAAAGTATTCTGTGATCAGTTATAATAAAATAATTAAAACTAGAGAAACGATTTAACGGATTAAGCTTACTTACAAATTCTGGTTCTATTAGTCCAAACTTTCCTACTTTAGTCACCTCACCTTGAGCTTGGCAGGCGTTGCGAAAAGTCCACGAAGAAGCGGGTCGATGCCCCCTTCGTTGACAATCCTCCAGGGGCTAAAGAAGGCTTTGTGAAGGGGCAGATGACCTTCCCGGATGGGTTGGAAGGTCGCGTTGAGCCGCTGGAGGACTGGGTTAATCAGCGAGTGACCAAACCTAGTAAAGAGGGATATGAAAAGTTGACCTTATTGGCGAGTTGAGGTGCTCAAGACAATTAAGTTCTAACAAGCGATGTGTTGTACTAGTAAAGGCTCTGATCTCACATGGTGATTCTTTTGATAAACTCGTCGACAAATGCAAATTACATAAGAATTGAGAATGCTGAGACATCGCAAAGCTCCCAACTACCGACCCCTTTGGGATCATAGACTTCGGTTCCATGGAACACGATTAATACGTCACTGTATCGTACTCATTTATCAAGAAGCTTGCTAACCCCTCCTCGGGCGACCTACCTGAAGGCGGCCGTTGCGAAGGCGTTGCTGATGGTGGACTCGACATGGTGATCATAGCCTTTGTACTTTCCAAGCTTCTTCATTCCTTCGACGCCAATGATGTGAGGGAGCCAGTGGGTGTAAGTGATGTGCTGCATCTCAGCCCCAACGATCTGTGGAAAATACCAGAGCAAAGCAGAGTAATGATGAACTGGAAGGGCGCGTCCGCGTGTGCCTTCAGCATGTGACACAGAGAACGAAACGCCGGGAATGTGATGCGGATAGAAGACCCTTTCTAATTAACGAGTCGGAAAGCACTCGGACCAGTCTTTCGTCTAGCTGGTCACATGATTTTCGCAGCGTGTCTATAAACAAGCTGCTAACTTGTTTGTAACACATATATCCAGGTCATATGGGTCACTTTATTTGCTGCCACGATAGAGGAACCAGTGCACTCAGTGTCAGTTGCCAACAAGTTAGAAGGAATTCTGACACCTATTACATCTGTGCAATAACTATAGGAATCATACATATATATATACCAAAGGCTTTTCCCCCTCACACGGGGATAGCCATTGGAATCATGTACCCAAATACTGTAAACCATATCACAAGCACGTTTTTGTATCTTGAGAAATTCAGGGAAACTTTATCTAGCAAAATAACTCCTAATGAATTAACCACATATAAGAGTGAATGTGAATAAGAGTGTATTTGTGTGCGTGTGTGTGTATGTGTGTCTATGTGGGTGCGTGCGTGCGCGCATGTGTGTATATATATGTGTGTGTATGCACAACACTGAATGGGTCCCAGTGATTAGAGATACATTTTATCAACCACAATGCACTTCAATTCTAAGCCATCAACATCGGGAGACCTAATGGAGGCCGACACGCAGAAATTGAAATGCGGTACTGCCAAGGACTCGAACCCAGCAATCAAATGACAGATGCC
>NC_134782.1:28615239-28645239 GCF_046742065.1 Oratosquilla oratoria
GACGACAAATAGACTTGGCCCCAAGAGATGTCTCCTTGCATTCTTTATTTACGTGTGAGGGGATGTGGAGGGGGATAGGGGGAGGGTCACAATATAAACAAAGAGATGGGATAATTCATTTTCGGCTGAAGGTCCTTGCTTTGGATTCTGACCCAGAAATTGGGCTGGGCGTAAGAATGGCTCTTCGTCCACAGGGAGCTAAAATGAAAGGGGAATAAAAGAGTGCAGGATGGGTGTGGGATGAATGTGGGGCAGGTACGTCCCTTGGCTGGGTACCTCCCTCATAAAGGAAAAGAGACCTTTTGGTACTTAGATAGAATTGTCGAAATGCTTGTTGGCTAAGTGGCTTAAAGCGTCGTTACATGGGAGAGTCTTCTTGTTCATATGGTTGTCTAGGAATGTGAGAGAGCAAAGGGTTCAAATGTATATAACAGAGACAATGAATAGTCATACGTGATGGTGTCGTTGAGGGCTTGGTTGACTAGACGCCGTGCCTCGTTGAAGCTCTCCCCGAAGAATTGATCCCCAGGATGGACGCGTGGTTGATCTGGATGCAGAGGAAACCTTTTGTCAACAAGGTCTGAGCAAGAATAGGGCAGGTCGCTTCGAAAAGAAAACTGGCGATATGATGTCATGAAGAAGTTGGTCTGAGACAGAACGGATATGGAATGCCGTCTGTCGTACTTCTGTTTCATGATGTCATGTCTCTAAGTTTCTTTGCTAAGGAAGCTGACCTAGTGGACTACAGCACCGATTAGTTTACCATATGCCAAACTTTACCTACGTCCACAAAGACATTGCCTGTACTGAAAGCGAGGTAGCTATTGTGTGCACGCGAACCTGGCCTATGGTATATAGAAACTATGTAACTGTACTTTAGTTGTTAAGTATTTCATGTTTCCATACCCAGTTGTTGTTTTCATGCGACAACACCAAAAGATATGTATGTTACCATAATTCTGACATGTTATGGATGAGGATCAAACGCCGCAGAATCGACTAAAGTAAAACTATTAACTAATGTCTGGTACTGATCATTTATGAAATTTTATTCTTTATTAAGAGAGACTAAAGCCCCTTAGCTTCAAAAGAGGTGCCCCAAAGTTGAAATAAGATAGGATCGCGGCAGCCAGAATATAAAAAAGAAGAATGCCTTACATTCTTACCTTGGACTGTGAGTGTTGCCTGGGCCGACGCAAAACCGACATTGTTCTGGGCACTGCACTCATACAAGCCCTCATCCGACTTTGTGATATTGTATACAAAAAGAGATCCGTCGTCCTCAATCCTAGGAAAAGGGACGAAATTGTATTACTAGAAGAATATGAGGGTAGGGTCCGTAAAAAAAAAGAAAAAAAAAGGGGCACGTAAGAGACCAATGAGACAGAATTCTGTTTTTTTTTTTCGCAGGCATTGCTTTGCAAATTTCAGCTTTAAACAAGTACAGCACCAATTTATGTCTAAAAACACTATCAGCTTTTAAATACATATCAATATACTAATGCTCATCCCTTATCTCTATCACAGGTAATCGGAAACATTTCATCTGTTCGGACCTGTATCTGTCCGTGGTCTCCATGGCGTGGCCGTCCTTCCTCCAGATGATGATGGGCGGGGGCCGCCCGTCCGCGTGGCACGGCATCGACACGTCCTCCCCGTGGACAGCTGTGACGTCACGAGGTTCCTTCCGGAATGACGGGGCCACCTGAAAGCGAACGACAGCGTGACCCTCTCCTTGTCCCTTGTTGGAAGCAATAACAGTATACGAATGGTTATGTATGGGAGTACTTACCTTTGAGAGAAAGAGAGTGAGACAAAGAAAAAGAGAGGAGAGAAAAAGTGAGAAAGAGAATAAAATAAAGAAAGAGAAAGAGAGAGAGAGAGAGAGAGAGAGAGAGAGAGAGAGAGAGAGAGAGAGAGAGAGAGAGAGGTAGAGAGGCATTAAAAGCGTCGTCAGGTGCGGAATGAGTTAGAATAAAGTTAATGATGAGGTGTGTGTGTATGTGGCCCACCTTCTCCCTGATGAAGAGGCTGGCTGAGGCTTCTTGAGACCCGGCCCCGTTGGTGGCCCTGCACGTGTAGTCGCCTTCGTCGTTCACTCCGACGTTCTGCACTCGAAGGGTCTTCCCTGAAGTAAAGAAAGTCGTCCAGATGTACTGTGCACGGGTACTACATTCATATATATTGTTGAAACATTGTGACAAGTTAAAGAGGGTAGAACAAGAAGAAGACGCGGATCTAGTTCCGGGTTCCTTCCTGAAGAAAGATAGAAACCGGTCACGAAGGATCTCGGAACTAGAACCATGTCTTCTTTTTCCACCTTCATTTACATGCATACATACACACACACATACACAATGTGCGTCACAATGTTTTAGAGTCTAGGAACAACCCGAAACACTTCCTTTCCCTATACATGGGCTTGCCTTACCTCCAACGGAGATGATGTACCGCTCCGAGGGCCGGATGTTGGCGCCGTCCTTGTACCAGGAGAAGACGGCCGGGGGCATCGCCTCAGACTCGCACGAGAACTCGGCGACGGCCCCTCGGGCGGCGAAGACATCCACGGGCTCCTTGGTGATCACAGGAGGTACTGTCGAGAGAAGACAACGAGTGAGGTAACTCCTAGGGGCAAGAACAGGGCACTAAAAGTCCTAACCTTAAATCTAAGGAGAGGGATTTTCCTTTCTTATTCATACAGAGATAGTTGGCTGCTTTAATAAGGCCATCCTGATGTGGTGCAAGGAATGTATTTGTCTTACAGGGGATAGGACAGGCTTGCAGCGGACCATTAAGACTAAACTCGTGTGGCCCTTCAAATGTCCACCACCTACCCAGAACGGTCAACACGGCCGCAGCGGACACCTGGCCGACAGGATTGGTCGCGGTGCAGCGGTAAGTCCCGACGTCGTTCCGTTTGACCAAAGCGATCGTGAGTTTCCCCGTCTGTGTCGACACTCCGAGACGCGGACCGGTCACCACGGGCGCGTCGTCCACCGTCCACGCTACGACTGGCTTCGGATGTCCTGTGGGGGGAAAAGGTGCTCTAGATGACTTATTTTCAAAATGGATACGACAGTACTCTTATGTTGCCAATCTAAGTAAAGGATTAAATTTGCGAATACCTTTTCATCCTATTTTATAGCAATAAAGGAGTGGATGTTCCCTGTGAAGAATTTACTGCATAAGTGATAAACACACACACACACACTTATATGTATATATGTATATATATATAATATATATATATATATATACATATATATATATGTATATATATACAGTACATACATATATATATGTATATGTATAATATATATATATGTATATGTATATATACACATTCATTTATCTATTTTCATATACATATATGTATATACGTGCGTATATAAGTATATATATATATATATATATATATATATATGTGTGTGTGTGTGTGTGTGTGTGTGTGTGTGTGTGTGTGTGTGTGTGTGTGTGTGTGTGTGTGTGTGTGTGTGTGTGTGCGTGTATATGTATGTATGTATGTATGTATGTATGTATGTATGTATGTATGTATGTAAAAATACAACTGGCACGGAGGTGCTGGAGTTCTTCGCCTGATCACTTTACCTGTGGTCTCACACTCGAGCTCAACATGGCGCCCTTCCTTGACCTCGAGGTCGACGGGCGCCTTGACGATCCGGGGCTTTCCTGAGGCAGGGAAGGCCGCATTCCCGCGGACAATGGCTCGAGATCTCAGGGATTCTGCGAACGGGATAAGCGGACACTTGAGGACGCTTGATGAGGTTGGCCAAAGACCCAAAGGATCCGTGTCATCAATTTGGGTTCAACATTTCCTTTGCCAAAGAAGATGAAATAAGTTATCGGTAGCCATAATAAAGTATGGGAGAGGTCAAGGGTTTATTTTTCAACGTACAGTAGGCTACACGCTAGCCATAAATTTTATTTCAAGAATAACATAAAATTTGGGATGACATGCCATGTATCGAAAAAAGTATAACTAAAAATGCACGAAATATTTGAGCTGTAAAGATACATGAAATTTGTAAACTGCAAACCATCAATCAAAAAGGAAAGAACTAAATAACAAATTGAAAAACGATGCGGGGGAGAAGAGAACCGTCAAAGTGTGCCCTTAGATTAAATTTGTGCAGAAGTTTCAAGTGACAGGAGTCCCTCCTCGCACTCCATGCAAATGGCCTGTTTGGTGACACAATTTAGAAGAGGTACATATCACTCTTGTCTATTTTCTTCTTCTTCTTTTATATCTGGACATCAGGCACATGCCATCAGTAACTACTCAAGGTAGGTAACTTAACCTTTATGGAGTAAAATGCATTTTACGCATAATGATGAAAATAACCAGAATAATCAAAATAATTATGTTAGATTAGGTGGATATTGTGCCCCAGAAGGAAAATGTAGCTGCTGATCCGTTTCATCCAGGGTAGGCACTGCTTACCTTGACGGCACGACCCTGCTGGACGTGTACCTGCGGAAACTACCTCACTTGTAACAAGCAATACACTCCCGCACCCACAATAACCGTGTGAAGTCTCCGTTTACCATTATCATGACGTGTGTGGCGATACCTCATCTTGGCCTTCCGGGACTTCACCTCTCCGACCGTGTTCTTGGCTCGGCACTCGAAGAACCCAACGTCAGCTCCTTGGGTGTCCTTGATCATAAGCGTCCCGTCGCCCAAAACGCGGTAGCGGTTGGTCTGCTCAACGATCTCATTGCTGGGTGTACAAAGGGGCCACATCAGAATCCACAAAGATAATGAAATATATGTACATATACAGTACACACCTGTATGGTATATAGATATGTGTGATTTACGTGTGTGTGTGTGTGTGTGTGTGTGTGTGTGTGTGTGTGTGTGTGTGTGTGTGTGTGTGTGTGTGTGTGTGTGTGTGTGTGTGTGTGGTTTCGAATATTCCCTCTAGCAAGGGTCACCACCCATCCTCTTACAAAAGACCCCCGCATAAAGGACATTGCGCTTCTTGAGCCCTTCTTCACATGGCCCTTGGAGTGTGCATCTGTGTAAGAACGGAGACTGAGAGCTGGGTCATGACACTGCGCGTACCCAATTATAAAATGTCTTGACCAAAGGTTTTGGGACAAATCATCACATCACCGAGGAAGATCATCATCATCATCTTTGCTACCGTTGGGGAATTCGCGACCATCCCAAGGAAGATCATCACTTGCCGAGGCGCAGGCAGGCGCGATGGCAAGAGGCGAGACCCAAATAATTGCAAATGCAAATATTCACTGAGTCCGCTCCCATAAACGGCGAAATGCGGATCCGGTTGAGCCACATACTGGAACCGTCTCTGCCCTCCGGGTCAACTCCCAGCTGCGCCGTTATCAGTGTGACCTTGTTTATCAGTGACCTTTATTCTTCGACCTTCCCTGTCACGGCCCAAATTGATGTCTTCGGATGATTTATTACGATGATTTGATAATCACGAGGAAAATGTCTTAGAAAATGTATAGTCAAGAAAGACGTATTGACAACACATTGGTGCAAAAAATTGTGAGTCCTCAGACGATGGATATTAAGAAATAACCCTTGATTCCACCTACAGCTGGTAGACCTGCATTCATAAGGACGTCATATATATTGCTTGCTATAGATATGTCTTCATTTACAGTTATAAGGAAAGCAAGCAAGCACACCAACTCTTTTATAACGTAACGAACACCATGACACCAATGGGTTCTACCGGGTCATTATTATGTTTATACTTTATTCTTTTTGGCTACCCCCCGTGTAAGGGAAAAAAAAGCCTCTGGTATATGTATGTATGTATGTACTTTGTATATGGTGACAACTCTTTTCTCCCTTACTAAATTCTTTAAACTTTTAGGAAGCCTCGTTATAGGAATAATGGCCTATTACTGCTGCATTCTATTTTTTTTTTCCAAAAGAAGAAGAATTCAACGGAAGAGAAAATGTAATGCCATTTCTAGGATTCTTGTTTTGGACAAAGCCTGATCATTTTTTTCAACAGAAGTAAAGCCAAAAATGAAATGGGATCTTCAACAACCGAACACCACTTTTTGACCCTCAATCAACAGTCTCAGCGCTCAATGGTTACTAAGTCTATTCCACTCGTTAACTACTTTGTTGGTAAACCAATTTTTAACCATTTCCTTCTTAAGCCTGTAGCCTCTGTTCACACTTAGGGTTTGAACCGCGCGGACACCACGGCGGTACCGCATAGTCAAGGAAAAACTGCGTGGTTTGAGTGAACGCCTCCATGGACTTACATTACGACTGAACCGCTGCGGTTGACACCGCTAGTGTGAACATGGGCCAGTAAGCCTTGTTAAGTTCCTGAAGGAGCTGCGTGGTTGCTTACTTGTGTAGCCAGGTGACCTCGGGTCGTGGGTCGCCCTCGACCTTACACCTGAAGGAGACGGTGCCGCCGAAGGTCACCTCGACGTCGGAGGGCTCCTCGGTGATGTACGGCTTGCCTGCGAACAAGAGATCAAAAGGTTTAGAAAGATATACAGTATAGTGCTCAACATTTATCGTTTTCAAGGGTGACAAATAAAACAATAAATTAATAGATAGGTACATGAATGAATGAATAAATGAATGAATGAGTGCATAAATGAATTAATGAATCAATCATTCAATCAATCAATGTATGAATGAAAAAAGGAATGTGTGAATGAATGAATGAATGAATAAATGAATGAATAAGTAAATAAATATAAAGATAGATAAATAAATACATTAATAAAATAATAAATAAATGAATATATAAATGAATAAATATGTAAATAGATGAATGAAAAAATTAATAAATAAATAAGTCGATAGATAGATAGATAGATGATTAAGGAAATATAAATAAATAAACAAATAAATAAATAAGATCAATGCAAAGAAGAATAAATTAATACAAAAAAGAGAAACCACACTATTACCTACATGGTATATAAAGAATACTTTCCTGTACATCCTACCACACTGGAAGGAAGTAGCTCACGCCAGGAGACGCTGATCTGTTGGCAAAGCCGTTGCGTTGGGTCGTAACGATGAATACGAGTAAGTAGTATGACTATGCAGTGACCTTAAATTGTTTACTTGATGACTACTGTATGTCTATGACAGCTGATTTTCATCGAGATGGAAATCGGCCCTTCAACGGCTATAGGGCATGGGATGGAGACCTAATTTTCAAATTCGTTTTCTTGGGTGGTTTGTTGGCCAGCGCGGTAACCCAGTGACTACCATCTTGAACTCATGAGCAGGTGGTCGTGAGTTCGAGCCCCGTGACCCGCTGCATTGGTACTCGACAGCCTTGGCCAGGCGGGGCAGCAATCCAACGTCGGCCTAATGAATAAACAGAGGCTTGCCGGCAATGGATAGGGTTATGCCTTGCCAGGGGTTTCTCACTTCCCACTGCGTGCGAGTGGGATGGTGAGGCGAGTTATTGTAAGGGAAGTCACGCCCTTGCATTGCGCATGCGCGACAACGGGTACAAATAGGTCGGCGCCATAATAAAAAGGATAAAGATCGCCAGGTACACAAGGGATTAGTTTCGAGATGGGCTGGCGACACCAAGCGAAGGAAAAAGTGCCAAGACTCACTTCCCACTCTTCCTCCTCCTCCTCCTCTGTCCCTCGTTATGACGTCATCGGTTTATGTCGAAAGGTTTCCGATAAGCCGACAGCACTTGGGTCTCTTATCAATGTGAAGTGACGATGGGCGAGGAGGAGGAGGTAGGAAGAAGGAAGAGGAGGAGGACGAGGAGGAAGAGGAGGGGGAGGAAGAAAAGTAGGAGTAGGAGATGTAGGAGTAAAGGAAGTAGGGGGCAGGAGTGAGGAGGGAGAAGTAGGGGGAAGAAGAGAAGTAGGAAGAGTAGGTGGAGGAGGAAGGGAAGTAGGAGGAACGGGCATAGGAGGAGAAGTAGAAAGAGGAAGAGCAGGAGGAGGTGGAGTAGGAAGCGAAGGAGGAGGGGAAATAGGAAGGAGGAAAAGGACCATGAGGAGAAGGAGGAGGAGGAGGAGGAGTAGGAAATGGAGTAGGAGGAGGAGGAGGAGGAGGAGAAAGAGTTAGCATAGTGCATCAAGATCTAAATAAGAACAAGTCAGTCCATTTCGTAAAGAAAATTAATGTTACGACCTCATGTGCAGGCGTGCAAGGTACCATCATCCAGGCAGCCTTCGTGTCGAGATACAAGTCGAGTTAGTCAACTGTTTCACCTCTTTATGGCATCATATAGTTAGTTTTCTTTCCAGAGTGAAGTGACAATCTTGTACAATCTACATATATATTCTAAATGTACATATATATATATATATATATATATATATATATATATATATATATATATACATATATATATAATACATATATATATATATATATTCTACATCTACATGTACATTCACACTATGCAAATGTCCTCTGAGACGACATTACGTCACGAAAACTCAAAATGTACTGTGACCTCAGACAAATACGACATGACGTCACTCTTAGGCCCCGCCCCCTGCACGTGGCCAGACTTTGTATGTTTAAGTTTTGATTTGGCCCATGAGTGCTACAGCGACGACCGAAGTGTGTTGATTCTCGTTTCGCTGATTATACACTGACCCTCTTTGACCTCTCCGACCTACGGCGAACCTTGGGTGGAAAGAAAGGCCCCACACGTGGTGGGGCTATTTGATTCTATTTATATATTTATTCTTTTTGTCAATACTAGACGACTTTACTTAGCTGGCAGGAGTCTCACAGTTTAAAAGAATGATACTAACAATCACGATTAACCAGTTTAACCATGGTGGATAGATGGTCGAATTCATGAGGAAAAATCCCATGACCTAAGAAATAATCTCTTATGTACCGGTTGGCCGTTCTCCTTTCACTCTATCGGCCGCCAGGCTACTCCATTCACCTCTATAAAACCATTCGGCAGCAGGAGTTGATGAAGCCACAGACATACTCTTCCCTTATTCGTTTATTCGCGTCCATTAAGAATAGTGTCACACTGGCGCCGGCGTTGCGGTTTGCTGTTGGCTGTAGCAAGTCTCCCTTATTGGGAGTCATCAGACTCGAGAATTTATGAGAGTGTTTCAACCAGGGGGGAGATGGTGGTCGTTATATCAAGTTCTGGCTGCTGTCGCCAGGTGATTTCATTAAGCTGATTGCATTTGTCCATCATCTAACCTCATCTGGCACCGCCGCATAGCGTGACATCGGCATGAATCCACTATTCCATGTCCGTTTGCTTCCCGATCCCTCCTCCTCTTCATTTTCCTTTTCCTCTTCCTCCTCCTCCTCCTCCTCCAAATGTATATCCTGACACTCAGTCTTGAGAGGCTGGTCCCCAAGTGGCCCTCGACTTATTCTCGACACCGCCCTTAAAGATGGAGCACTTTGAGGTATTGGAGGACAAGGATGAGGAAAAGAAGAAGGAAAAGAAGAAGGAAAAGGCGAAGAAGAAGAAGGAGAAGGAAAGGGAGAAGAAAAAGGAGGAAAAAAGAGAGTGAAAGATGAAAAGGAACAGAAGGAGAAGGTGAGAAGGAGGACAAGCAGGAGAAGGAGGGGAGGAGGAAGAAGAGGAGGAAGGGGAGGAAGAGGAGGAGGTGGTGATACAAGGATAAGAGGAGGTAAATCATGTGGCACGAGAGAGAAGTGGAGTTGGGTGGTGGTGAACTAAAGAGTACCCCACACGATCAATATTATTGCGCAATATTACGTATTGTGCAATATTATTGACGGTGTAGGGATGACCTGTGCATTTCATATCTTCAATATATTGTGTCATTCTTCAATACCATCCCCACACTGTCAATAATATTGCACAATATGGAATATTGCGCAATGATATTGATCGTGTAGTGCCCACCTAAAGGCTGGACATATAGGAAATATCACTGTCTATAACTAAGTAACGTGGTCATATGAAATGGCCTCCTCGTTGACCAGGCCTTAGCCCACTTTACTTCTTCTGGGCCATACTAATGGGAAAGGTGTGCGCAATGAAAATCAAAAGATACGAGACGCCTTAAGGAACGCCTGTGTGTCCAAACTTTAGGGTCACTCTGTATCATATGACAACAAGAGATACCTTGAGCTCCAACAGCTGGAAACCCGCAGCCCCTCAGCGGCTGGTAACGATCCCCGGACATTCCCATAAACCTCTCTGGGAAGAAACGTTGGATTCTTCTCTATGTTGTATTAATACGGAACTTTTCTCGTTTTACTTGATTATGTTGAAACATTGAGTTAATCATTGGTTACCAGGTATTCTTATGTGAAAACGTGGAATAGGTATATTTAGAATTGATAGAGAGAGGACTTGGATCTGTTCCTTGGATCGAGTGCCATCCCCTTGAGTTTACACCTACAGATAGAGGTAAAGATGTTGATGCATCTTGAAGATGGACGGCAAGGAGGTGATTTTCTTAAAGGGTTTTTGGCACCCCGCGTTTTGCAGGGAAGCACCGGGAGGTATTTTGGAATGATTACACTGGGCCAGTTGCTTTTTTCATTTTTTTATCATTATTATTTTTTTTATCAATATGTTTTTATTTATTTATTTATTCATTTATTTATTTATTTATTCATCTACTTATTTATCTATTTATTTATTTTTGCTAGGTTGGAACCCGTCGGGACCTTAACCCTGTAAGTGGCCCGGAACATTTCATACGTGCACGCGGGAGACGGTGAGTCCACGCTACAGCCACATCACTTGGCGATACCCGGAGGAAGCTGAGGTCATCTCAGGTTCAAGGTGAGCAGCGGCTAAGGGCCATCACTCAGAGTGGGTGCATGAAGCCCTTCCTGATTATCAGCCGGTCGTAGCTCTCAAACCCACAAACCTCCGAACACGCGTTGGCCACTCGAGAACAACTAGACCACCATATCACCCAGCAAAATCACTATGTCAGCTGTCTGAAGAACTTAAGAGACGAGTTAAGGTAAGGGTGAGAGTGAGGGTGAGGTGAAGGTAAGGGTGAGGGTGAGAGTGAGGGTGAAAATAAGGGTAAGGATAAGGAAGAGTTTGCGGGTAAGAGTGATGTTGAGGGTGAAAGTGAGACTGAGGTTGAGGGTGAGGATAAAGGTGAGTGTGAATGTGACTGTAAGGATAAGGATAATGGAGAGGTTGAGGTTGAGGGTGAAATTGAGTGTGAGGGTGAAGGTAAAGGTGAGAATGAGGAGCAGGGTGATTTTAGGGTGAGGTTGTGTTTAGGGTGAGGATGTGGGTGAGGGCGAAAGTGAAGGCGAGGGTGAGGGTAAGGGGGAGGGAGGGGGAGAGGGTGAGGGTGAGTCCGAGTGTAAGGGTGAGGGTAAAGTTGAGTGTGAGTGTGAGTGTGACGGTCAGGGTCAAGGAAAAAGGTGATGGTAAGTATGAGGGTAAGGGAGTAAGGAGTAGGAGTAGGAGGAAGAGAAGGAAGAGGAATAGTAGGAGTAGGAGGAGTAGGAGGAGGAGGAGGAGGAGCAGGTGGAGGAGAGGAAGAAAGACAAAAGTATGACTTGTAATTTAAAGGCGCGATAAGTCGTAAAGGCGTTTTACATGTGTGTGGGCGTGAGGGGAACTGCCGCACGGGCAGGAGATGGGCGAGGAAGGGGCGGGGAGGACGAGGTTGAAGGTTAAGGGTCGTGAGAGATACGAGACGGTCTCGTAAGTGGAAGATTGAGGGGGAAACGCCAGAATCTCACGGGAAAGAACATCAAGATCTCACGAGAAGGTGGGTTCTCTCACTCGTCGTGGTGGGAAACTGTCCTCCTCCGGTATTCCTCCCCACTCACGCTCTTTGCGGCGCCAAATGCCTACGGGTTCGGCCCATCGCCGCGCGCGGACCCTCGTCTATGGTGGCGACTCCTATCTCTATCGTGTCACTTGTAGAGGGTAGCCTACTCCGCGCCGGTTTCACTTTTCCCTCTATTGTTGCTCCTGCTAGGCGATTTCATTCATCTTCGCAACAACCCTCTGTAGGGAAAGGGACTTCGACTGAACTCTAGTTTCAAGCTTCTTGTGTTTCTATAAAATCTGGGATTATCCCCACATAGCTCCGTTTTTCACAATAACTAGCAAATATCATGGTAAGTTATGAATTTGAGATGAAGGGTTGAGCTTCCAAGACATGCATAGGATCAACAAGACACTGCCAGGAACCTGCAGAGTCACTCGGTGCCCTGTGGTGGGCCCGACCGCAAATGGGAAACTAATGTATTCGTGGTCACCCCGACTGAAGGATGCGGATCCGCCCGGGGGCGGCCGGTACCCATCCCATCTGCGGTCACGGAAGTCGAGGGGCGTTCCTGCAACTACTACATCTGCTGATGTTGTGGCTTATCCTTCTCCTCTTCCTCCTCCTCCTCCTCCTCCTCCGCTTCCGTCTTTTCTTCCTTCTTCCTCTATTCTTCTTTTTCATCCCCATACTCTTCCTTGTCTTTAGTTTTATTTTCTTCCTCCTCAACAGCCTCTTCTTCTTCTTCTGTGTCCTCTTCCTCCATGTCTTCCTCTTCCTCCCATGCTCTTTCTAAGCCTCTTCCCTCTTTTATTCTATGTTCCATCCTTCTCCTATATCTTTCCCTCTGCATCTCACTCCTCCTTCTCCTTCTCCAGGTCCAACTGTTCCTCCTCCTCCTTCTCCTCTTCCTCCCTCTCCTACTCCTTCTCCCCCCTTCTTCCAACTGTTTCTTCTCCTCCTCCTCTTCCTCCCTCTCCTCCTACTTCTTCTCCTCCTCTTCCTCCCTCTTCTCTTCCTCCTCCTTCTCCTCCTCCTCTTCCTCCCTCTCCTCCTACTTCTTCTCCTCCTCTTCCTCCCTCTTCTCTTCCTCCTCCTTCTCCTCCTCATCCTCATTCACCTCCTCTCCCTCTTCCTCCTCCGCCTCCTCATCCTCCTCTTCTTCTTCCCAGAATGAGGTCCGTCGTTGGGAGTGTCACTTCTAGAAGAAAAAATCTAGAATCATGATGTCCTCAACCATTCGAGCGAGGACTTCCAGAGTAAAGATAATCTTGCTTCTATTTGACTCCCACTCCAACTTTTATTTTATTTTTTCCAACTCTCCCTGAGGTCAGGGTTAAAATGGATTGTGCTGGGTGGTAGCGACCAGACGAAGACCTCTTATGCGTTTCGTAAATGGAAATAGCACTTTTCGTCCCTTCTGGATTGCATTTACATTATTCATAGACACGACTATTAGGATACAGAAAAGGAAGAAATACAATAAATAAAAGAGAGAAATTATAATAAACAAAGAGAGAAATAAGAAAAAAGAAGAAGGAAGGAAGGAAGGAAAGAATAAAGAGAAAACGGAAGAAAGAAAGAGAGAGAGAGAGAGAGAGAAAAGGAAAAACGAGAGAGAGAGTAAGAAAGAAAACAATAACAAACAGACTAAACACAAAATTCCCCTGAGGGACATCATTACCTGGCTCGCTCGCTTTGCACCTGAATTCGTCGTCCATGAGGCTGGTGACGCTCTTGCCCTGCAGGAGCCGCGGGTACTGACAAGTCGCGGCCACCTGAGTGTGGCCCTCCTTGGCCCGCACCATCTCCGCCAGCCACATCAGCTGACAGTCGCACACCAGCGCGTTGGAATCCAATCGCCTGCGGAGAGACAAATATTTCATTAGACCTTGAAATATGATTAATCTAGATGACTTTTACTGCAATGTCAGTAAATTATATGTCTCGTGTGTGTGTGTGTGTGTGTGTGTGTGTGTGTGTGTGTGTGTGTGTGTGTGTGTGTGTGTGTGTGTGTGTGTGTGTGTGTGTAGACACACACACACACACACACACACACACACACAAACACACACACACACACACACACACACACACAAACACACACACACACACACTCACACACACACACACACACATATATATATATATATATATATATATATATGTATATGTATATATATAAATAGGTGTGTGTGTGTGTGTGTGTGTGTGTGTGTGTGTGTGTGTGTGTGTGTGTGTGTGTGTGTGTGTGTGCGCGCGTTTGCACGTGCATATTTACATGGGCAAGTTTTGCACAGCACAATATACGACAATCTTTATGTCAGACATTATATCAGAGAGAAAAATTACATATTGTTCATCATCATTGTCAGATACCTCTATCATGTTGACCAAAATCCAGCCTACTATGAGACACCTCCTGCCCCCCCACCCATCCCCACCCCCCTCCGTTGGAGATTCAGAACCACTTCGGCCAAAAACTCAAGATAATGAATGATGTGCATAAGTCAAGAAAGATGGGCAATGACAGCATGAAGAGGAATGAGCAAGGACCGTCTGAGGAGGATACTTTGGTCTTTGAAGAACAACGTACAGAAGAAACAACAACAACGTTAGGAATTTAGGGAAGGTAGTTATGTGTATCTAAAGGGGCATTTAGACGGTCAAGCGGTTTGACAAACCCGGTTTGTCAAACAAGTGTTTGAAGTGATGTTTGACCGTGTGAATAGGGTATTTGGTTGTCAAACACGTTCGACAAACGTGTTTGACGACCAAATACCCCATTCACACAGTCAAACATCACTTCAAACACTTGCCTGAAAAACCAGGTTTGTCAAACTGTTCGACCGTGTAAATGGCCCTTAAAGGAATGGCCCTTGCAGTGAACAAGGTTTAAGTGGGTCGAGACCTCCGCTCTGATAGGAACTCGCATCCTCTGATGCAAAATATTACTTATTATCAACCGTGACATAGATTAACAATCACCTTCAAAGCCGTTGATCTCTCCATTCTGGTGATAGTTAACGCTCTGCGTCTTTATTCTGCTGTGTGTAGGACCATTTTCTAAAAGAAGGTAAGAGTCCCCTGTAAGAGGCCGGTAGATAGAGGTAGACATTTAGGTAGATCGAGGGGTAGGAGGAAAGGAATGTAAAATTTATAGTCATTTTATTAGGTTGTTATGATACAATGGCCGACTGCGGGTTGCATAGTTGCAGATTTGCAGAATGGCAGAGTTACCGTCTTGTGTTTTGTAAATATGGATTGGGATATCGAGAGGTGCTGATGTGACTGATTTGTAAACACAGAGCTCGTTCTGCTTGCGACAAACTGCTTGCGTAAACAGTATCACTTGAGACAGTATAACAGTCTTTCTGATTGGAGAAAAGGGTGGAGGAGAAAAATTATTGGTGCATGGAGGTAAAGTCACGCCCTAAAAGGGTGGCACTTATTTGTAACGTTCAAAGTTATTGGATGAATTAAATAGTGACGTCGAAGCAGACTTGGCTTGGTGGGATGTAAGAAGATCCCTGAGGGAATCCTCGGGTGCACCTAAGATCATACGTTGTACCAGAATTCGTGAAGAAAATGCAGAAAAGTTTAAGTTTAATTCAATTCACCTTCGTTACTGAGTAATGGAACTTGACCTGATGCATAAGTTACGGAAGAGGCATGGGGCCTACGGAATAATAACACAAGTGACTAAGTGTTAGTGGCAGCGAAGCTAGCACCCCTATGTTTTTGTCCAGAAGACCTTTTTTACATATTTTGTTCCAGCTAAAGCCAGACTTTTTATCCAGCTTTGGGCTTGGCTCCGACTGGGGTTGGTAAGAAAATCAGGTGCTCAAACAACCCTTAGGAGCAAAGGTATCACTTTATCTTCATTAACTCATACCAGATGAAGAAATGCCATCCCTGAATGTCCACTTGAAAGATCGTCAGCCCAGTCCACATCGAATCTTAGAATTACCAGAAAAGCGATGGTGTCACATGGGTATTTGAAAGTAAGAATTTAAAAAAATCTTCCTTTACAACCAAAATGGTTTTGATATAACTGTTCTTTGTTGTGCGCAATCGGAAGCGTGCTGGCCTCGCATTCGCGTAGTTGAGGTTTGAATCCGGAGTTCCTCTCAGATTCCCAGCAATGACGGAAGTTATCTGCCTTAACAGTCCAAAGGAGGCGGCTTCGGCCGTAGCTATGCACCTCCTGCCGTAGGATTCTCACCCTCCTTCAGCTATGTATTAGTCACATGCGTGTACACACCAGCATATATTCACATCCGCAAAATCGGTCCACAGTTATGTGCTGCGTGGATCCAAGACTTTGCGTGCGCGGAATCCCGTCCACTTGTCACTATGAGTAACTGGTTCTGACTGAACCACTTTGAGGGTTATAGGAAGAAGGATGGCCGCATTCCTCGTCTCGACAGTATTTGCAAAGTCAATTCAGGGGCTCATGCACGGATCATTGATACCAATACACCAAGTAGGAGAGTGCAGTGCACAGCCACGGTCATGTTCCGAGTTAGAGGACAAGCAAGATTTATCCTTTCCTCCGGTAACTCCAGGCCCTACACGTTTTCTTTTTCATAATTTTATTTTATTTTATTTGTTTTACTTATTTATTTATCTATTCTTGTATTTATTATTTATCTATATTTATTTTTATTTATTTATCTATTTATTTTTTGCAAGGCTAATACCTGCGATCTTGCAGGCTGTCCGGGACAGTTTATGACACATGAAAGCAGGAGAGACGATGTCGACGCTATGATGCCGCTCCTGCAGTGACGATATCCGGAGGAAGTGGAGTTCACCTCAAGTCCGAGGTGGCCAGGATTCGAACATACGCCCGAAATACCCACACGGTTGCCAGGCACACGCGCTGCCATTGAGGTATGGCGGGCCACACTTTGAAGAAATCCTCTAGGGCCCTGACCCCAACCGAGGACGATATCCCACCTAAAGAACGGTCACCCTAACAAGCTCGGAGGAAGTGACAATTATCCAGGTGATTCATTCACCCTCTCTGTACCGAGAGGCACATTTCCTTTTAAGATAGATGTCGTCAGAAGATTTCATTCATCACTTTGGCACCCGATGGAGCCTGTTTGAACCAACCCTTCCGTGCTGGCTGACACTTTTGTTTTCTTTGGTTCCTGCCAGGACATTACGCTCATTTCCGCAGAACTCTTCTCGGTAGCGAAGGAGTAACTGTTAGTCCTGTGGGACTTCTTACATCGCTACATACTCCCTTGATAGGCTACCCACCCACTCCCCTCCCAGGAGGTCCCTACAAGACCTCGTCTCCAAAGACTTTCCCCTCCCCTCCCCTTCCCTCCCCCCGGCCAGGTTATGAGCCGACACAGACCTAAGCCGACTGACCACCCAAGGCGTCATTTCTAGACTTTACAGACGTAACCTGTGGAAAAGAAAAAAGAAAGGAGGCAGTTTAGATTTTTGGTCTGGCAAACGCCAGACGATCCTATTCAGTTGAAGGTCTTTAAATGTGACTTCTTGAAGAGGTACTATATTTCGTCTTCTAGTATCTGCTAGTAATTTGGGTATATCGGTAATGCACAATGAAAACAATATCCTTTAGTACGTTGCAAATCTACATATATATATATATATATATATATATATATATATATATACATATATATAAATATATATAAATATATATATATATATATATATATTTATGTATTTATATAAATATATATATATATATATATATATATATATATGTAAGAGCCGGATCCAGAGATGTATGCACTTGTTTGGGAATGGGGAGGGATGAAGGACATTAACGAGAAATCCCACATCCGATAGAACAGTAGCATTTGTTTACTAAGATTGTGGGATAGATAGCGCGAGGAAGATGAAAGGAGAGACCCTCGCTGCTGGATTCTATTTTTTCTTTCTTTCTTTTTCGTGGTTTGACGGGCTGGAACCCATCCGGACCTCAAACTTGCAGATGGTTCGGAAGAGTTCGTACGTGAATGCAGGAGAGGCACGGTAGACCACTACTGCAGTGGCGATACACGGAAAACGTTAAGGTCATATCAGGTTCAAGGCGAGCAGCGGCTGGGGGCCATTACTAAGACCGGATACCCTTCCTAACCTCTGCGCCGTGGCCAGGAATCGAACACACGCCCGAAATCCCCACGTGGTTATCGGACACGAGTGCTACCACTGAGCGGGTCGTGCGATAGCCTACAAGGGAAGGATTTTATGGTTATCACCGAATGATCCGGATCCGGCGAGGCCAGACATACGACGACAGAAGGTAAATGGCCTAATCTCGCATCAAAGGGTCTATCAGCCAGGCCGTTCGGGAGTTGATTTATGTGAAGGGTCATAGGCCTCTAAACAAATGAACAAAGGTATATACTGACAAGGGGTGTGCATATATGTGCATACATGTACACGTATGCATATGCACACCCACACCCACACTCACACTCGCATACATACGCCAAGTGATTTCATTCAGGTAAAGGGAACCCCCAGAAACCCAAAGTCCCTATGTAAGACCCTATTCACACAATCGGTTTGAACCACGCGGAAACCGCGGCGGTACCGCTTAGTCAAGGAAAAAATGCGCGGTTGTGTGTGAATGCCTCCAATAACTCAGAGTATAATTGAACCACCGTGATTCAAACCATGGCGGTTGAAACCGCTAGTGTGAACATGGCTTAAGGGTTTATCGAGATAATAACGTATTCAATTTCGGCATCGACAGCCAGGGACATTGCACCAGAGGAAGGTGGAGTCATAAAGATGGTAAAAGCGAGGTTGAAGGAAGTAGCAAGGAGAGGTAGGAAAAGTTGAAGAAGATGGT
Source organism: Oratosquilla oratoria (assembly GCF_046742065.1). Lineage (NCBI taxonomy): Eukaryota > Metazoa > Arthropoda > Malacostraca > Stomatopoda > Squillidae > Oratosquilla > Oratosquilla oratoria. Next base: position 28,633,814 of record NC_134782.1, read on the forward strand.
TATCATTCTTTTCTTAGTGGAGATTTGTTTCCTGTTATAAGATAACACTACATGGCTCTAGTCTGTATGGGTGTTTCTATGGTTTTCAAAATACTGTTGGCATAAAACTTAGACAGTCAACGTCATACGGCGTTGATAGAGATGGTCACTCATCATTGTAGTGAAGCTTACCACAGGAGAAATAGTAAAAGGAATTATAAGAGAGACCAATGAACATCACTTAGAAAAACAATAGTCTACTAAATGAGACATTACTGTTTCAAAGGTAAACGCTTCTTTGCATTTTACGCATTAATCCAAAGACCGTTATCGGGAGATTCTTAAAAATCAAACTCGAATTTTAACGAACTTTAACGGACTTTCTTCAGTCACGGGAAAACAAAGATAATTATCGTTACACGAGCATGTCTGCCCCACTGTTTGTGTACTGACTGGTCTGAGGAACTGCGAGAGGATTCTGAAGACCACAAACATCACATTACATCGTCAGGTGGCCTCCGAGGCTAGGCAGGCAATCCAAGATAACTCATTTTTTCATTTTTTTTTCTCTTTTTTTTTCTTGTTCTTCTCTTCTTTTCTTTTCTTTTCTTTATTTGTCTTTTCTTTTTCTTTTATTTCTTTTTTCTTTCTTTTCCTTTTTTCTTTTATTTTCTGTTATTTTTCTTTCCTTTTCTTTTATTTCATTTTCGTTTCCTTTATCATTTTCTTTTTCTTTTCTATTTCTTTTTTCTTTTCTTTTCTTTGCTTTGTTTATTTTTCCTTCCTTTTCTTTTACCTTCACCTATGAAGTTGAGAGGAGGTTACATGATCTCCCGTATGTGTCTGTTTATTTGTTGGCAGAGAGAAAAAACAAAATAGAAAAGAATCTCAATCGAATCCCGATGCAAAATTTGGTTAAAGTAGTAGTAGCTTATTACTAAAGGGAAACCTGGTTAGTTTGTTTACTAGGGCTCTTTTTAATGTTTGTATTCATCTCCTGAAGTATGCTCTCTCTCTCTCTTTCTCTCTCTCTCTCCAGGATATAGGTTCAGCAAATGATTAAGGTAAAACTAGAGCCTTTTATTCACGAAGAATGCAACTCGCTGATAACTGCTTCATTCAATCAAACATAACTTTAACTAGCAAATGCATCTCTCTATACAAAACATACTTTATAATGAAAATTATTTTTGTACAGTACATAAAATGATGTATTCTTTCATAAAAAGAAAATATTTTTTTGCACATTAAAACCCCATAGGTATTTCGAGCCTCATGTAACCAAATATGCATATTTTGGTGCTACTCTGCCGGAGAATGCCTATGTTAAGGAGAGATCCTTTGGTGAATGTTTACAGATCAAAAAGGACGACATACAATCACCCCAGAATGAGAACCGTATGTAAATCGTAAACAAAAGTTCTGAAATGTGCTCAGGATCTTCTTATGTCAATATAACAGATATCGCTGAGTATTTGTTACTGTGCATTCTCTATGCGGAATTCACCCAATAGTATTTCTTTGTATAGCAAAGTATATTGATTACTCAGCAATAAATGCTACGTCTGTCCTACGGCCTCGATTGTACATCAAAATTACTAAATTACCATACTTAATTCATTATATCAGTATTTACTGATATGGAAAACACAGTGTACTGGAAAATAAATACATACATAACCTGAAAGAAACGGTATATTTTCTTACTGTATAAAAACATTAGTCAGTTGGTTAATGTATATTTTTACTATGCCTGTAAGTAGGAGTCGTGAGTGTATCGATGTTTCACTTGGCTCCAGTCTGTGTGTGGTCCTGATATTTCTTCCTGGCTGGGCTCAAATAATAACCGCCCTCTCCCAATTATATAATGATTCTTGTCCTCCTTCTCCTCCTCCTCCTCTTCTTCTTCTACATTCTCCTCTTCCTTCTCCTTCTCTTCCTCCTTCTGCTCCTCTTCGTCTTCCTCTTTCTCCTTTTCTTCTTCTTTTTGAACTTATTCTTTCTCATCCTTTTTCTTCTTCAACCATCTCTTCCCCCTCCATCCTCACTTCATCCCCATTCTCCTCCTATTTTTCCTTATCCTCCACCTTCTTATCCTCTTCCCCTCCTATTTGTCGTTTTCTTCCTCCTCTTCTACCTGTTCTTCATCCTCCTTCTCGTTGTCTTGCTCCTACACTTTTTTCTCATTTTCCATCCCTCCACTATATTCTCTTCTTCCTCTTCCCACTCCTTCTCTTCCTCTTCGTCATTTTATTCTTCTTCTTCCTCCTCTTCTTCTTCTTCTTCTTCTTTTTCTTCTTCTTCCTTCTCCTCCTCTACCTCTTTCTGCACCTCTTCCTATTGCTTTTCCTCATTCTCCTATCACTCTAACTACTGCTTCTACTCCTCATACGTCTTCCTAACTTTTTGTTTTTAATAATATCTTATTTTTATGCTGGATACTGCTAGACTGTGTTAAGCATCTCCATGCCGCATTGGTAACAAAAAGAGTTGAGTATCAAGGCCCAAAGGCGCCGGGTGACCGTAGGACTCTCATCGGATGATTGTGATGGTATCGTACCATTGTGTATGTTATATTTACGGACTGCACTGTAGCATGTACAGATATTGCTGTGTATTATATTTACGAATTGTTCAATTGTGTTTGTGTTTTCCTATTACATAGTTACCATAGATTTTCTTTGACATTGGTTTTACTAAATTGTATCAATCTATTACCATCTGTGTACCTATTGTAAGAAGAACCAAGAGAATTATGTATATTTTCCGCGAAGTCATGGCTTGGCCTCCAATTTGTACTTTGCCTCCAAACCGTGCGCACGCATTTCTCGATTGCAGTGCTTTAGTGACTTTGCAAATCAATATATTATCTTACGTGTAGTGAGACTTATTTGCCACCCTACTGCATGATGCTGAATTGGACTGTCGGTACTCTGTATGAATGAACACCAGTTCCACACACAAGTGGCACCAGATAAGTGAACAGAGCGACGGGCACTCTTTCCCGCGCGACAGAAAGATACACTGCTCAGACGACGCGCTCGACAGGATGATGCCTTCAGAATTGATTTGAGAAGTTTGGCGTGTCTATCAAGGGACGGCGCACAACTACTTGAGCCACATCAAGAAAACTGTATAATTTCCTCAAGGATCCTTTCAACATGCTGACGTACTTTGAAGATTTATTTTTATGACTTATATAAGATGAATTTATTTTGCTGAGGGTCGGGACAAGCCCGGGTCGCTCAATCAAGATCTTATTTGGTACTGAATGAAATTGTCAGGCAGTAACCATAACAAATTTGGATATAGGTAGTCAACCAATTGATTAATCTTGATCCAGACTTTTCTTGCAGGAAACCCACGGCCCCCAGGAAACCGGCAACAGCTACTGGACTGGCCTACAAATAACTTATGAAAGAAATAGTGTTGTATTCTGGGTAAGAATAATGGAGGACAGTGTAAGATTATAATTATCAGTCCGTTGCCCCTGGTCTCTCTTGAACAAGATCCGTGGTTTCCAGCACGTTTCCGGTATCTTCTTAATGGTGATTACATTTGAGGGAAACTTACATCTGTGACTAGTCCTAGTCTGTGTTTGTATTTTTTTTTCAAAGCTGGATGGTGACCTGAACGCAGACGTTATAATGTAACTCTTGCTAGTCGTGTTTTTTTTTTTTTTTTTGGGGGGGGGGGGTTAATGTAAGGGGGTGTTTGGTAGAGAAGGAAGTTTAGTGGTTGGTCTTGGAGTGTTGTTTATGATGGGTGTATGTTTTTCTGCATGGATGTGTTGCGTCGCACTAGTAGGAGGTTGCTGTAGATGCATGAATAGTATGTTTTCGTTGTTGTTGTTTTTTCCGCGGCCAGTTGGTTTAGTTTCTGTTTTGCGATGGGATTGGTGTGTGGTTCCGAGACTCCATGCAGAGAGGAGAAGGATCAATAGGAGGAAGAGGAGGAAGAGGGAGAGGAGGAGGAGGAAGAGGAAAAGGAGGAGGAAGAGGAGGAAGAGGAGAAAGAGGAGGAAGAGGAGGAAGAGGAGGAAGATGACGATGAGGAAAAAGAGGAAGAAGAGGAGGAAGAGGAGAAAGAGGAGGAAAAGGATAAAGAGGGGAAAGAGAAGAGGAGGAAGAGGAGGAAGATGACGATGAGGAAAAGAGGAAGAAGAGGAGGAAGAGGAGAAAGAGGAGGAAAAGGATAAAGAGGGGGAAGAGAAGAGGAGGAAGAGGAGGAATAGGAGGAATAGGAGGAATAGGAGGTAAAGAAGGAAGAGAAGCAACAGCAGAGGCAACAGCAGTAGGGGTGATAAAGTAGAGAAAGAAAGTGGAAGAGAGTAAGGGTAGTAGAATTTAAAAGTGAAACATGATAAAAAGTGGTGAGACATAGCACAGCCGCTGGTAACGTAACAGAAACCGTGCAGGTCACGCATCCTCCTTATTGTGGGTTTGAATCTCCTTCTCTCCTATTCTTAGCCCTGATTATTGTTACCTGTCGCAACAGTCCAAGCACAAAGGGCAAAGGTGACTGTTTCGGTCCGAGGTACATGGCCCCACACAGTGAAACATTGGGACAGAAACGGAGGAGTGGGACAGAAACAAAGCGGTCGTAAACCCAATATGGCGACTACAAATGAATACGAAATATACTCACAGTCTTCGGAGGGAGTCGAGGTTCCTGAAGGCCCCTTTGGGAATCTTCTGTAAACGGTTGTTGTGGAGGAACCTGGTGTATATGGAAAGCAACAAATGTATTTATCTCTTGTCTTGTAAACTTGGTCAAATTTATGACACAAGTGAAGGACTGCTAACACTTAAAAGAGATTGCAACAAAATAAAACATAAAACTGCATATTAGCATATGTGTGTGTGTGTGTGTGTGTGTGTGTGTGTGTGTGTGTGTGTGTGTGTGTGTGTGTGTGTGTGTGTGTGTGTGTGTGTGTGTGTGTGTGTGTGTGTGTGTGTGTGTGTGTGTGTGTGTGTGTGTGTGTGTGTGTGTGTGTGAATGTTCGTGTTTATGTAAATATAAGAGTTGAGTTTGCATTTGATGATATGCTAACAGAGGCAGTTTTATAAAGCAACATAATCAACAATGTAGGGTATTTCATTATTGTAATGCATGAAATCTAAAAAGCGTAAAACATTTTATAGAAATAGGATCATGAGTGAGGACGAAAATAATAATAAATTTAAGAGCCTTGCAGAAAAAGAGGAATATATTAGCAAACAAATTAGTTACTTTTAATTATAACATTATAGTTATCACAGCCATTACTCCAAACAATTAATGTTACAGAACTGCAATGTTAATCATTGACAATTAATTAGACATTACGTTGGAGTGTTACGTGGCCAATGAGCTATTATGGTACACAAGTAAAGAAGGGTGTATAGTTGTACAAGGGAAGCGATTGAGTTAGTTCAATGACAAAAGAGAATAGTGATAGATAGAACAAGGAAGAATGAACGAGGATATAGTCGTCTATATCTTACCTCGGCGGAGACTTTTTCACTACAAATATAATCTTTCCACAAATTTGTCAAAATGAAGAAATGAATTTGAAGAAATAAAAAAATTGAAAATGGGAAAAGGAAATATAGGCAGATGAAATCATGGAATGATAAAACAAATGATCAGAAATATTGAAGGATCCGCCAGCCAATTAGATCTCTGAGCACCACATTTTCCTTCAATGACTTTTTGTCATTTGGGATATTCAAAAGTATCAGAACTTAGCCAATCAGCAGTGGCTCCAGGAAGGGGGCGGGGCTTAGGGAACTTGATGACTGTTGGTAACTTAGTGATAAAAATTTCCGCCAGGTTAAAAAACAAACAGATTATGGTCACATGTGAATACAATAAAGAAAATTTGGAAAAAGAAGGGTGGGAAAGAAAGGACATACAAACAGAAGGAGGAAGAAGGGGATATTACTAGATGAAACCTGATTAAGGCTAATTAATAAACAAAGAAAAATTAAAGCAATAATTCACAAAGTTGAATGACGTCACCACCACATTCTTGACAAAATTCCAGGGCCTGAGGGCCACATTTAGTGAAAGTTAATTGTCGCTAAATTTCTTAAATAAAGCATACAAGAATAGAGGAGTACATTGGTTAAATAAAGAGAGTAAAGGAGATTAAAAAATGAAAAGAAAGTAGAGAGAGGATTTAAAATGAAAACCCTAATACACTTGGAAAAAGTCATAACAGGAAGAAAACCAGCAGGTATATAGGTATTGATATTAAAGAAGACTATATCCAGAGCACAGATTGATTAGGGTTCAAAGAAAAATATACATTAAAGAAATGAGACAAAAAAAGGTTATCTACTGGAGGCTGACACTTGTAAATGTTAGTCAAAGTAAAAATCAAAGGAAAAATATATTCATTTGAAGCTTAGTTAAAACCACTCACTCTTTGATTTTCAGAGAAGAAAATTAGTAACAATCAAGTAGTAATCATAACAACAGCTGCAGTCAAAGCTTATACCTAATTAATGTTATTTCAGTGCGTGCGTGCGTGCGTGCGTGCGTGTGTGTGTGTGTGTGTGTGTGTGTGTGTGTGTGTGTGTGTGTGTGTGTGTGTGTGTGTGTGTTTAAACTTTTGACTGCAACTGTAAATTGAAAATAGTAAAAATTTAAAGGATAACAAGGACAAAGAAAACAACAACTTATTTTCAGGTGGTATTGGTGGTAATAGAAGTATTAGCAATAATAATGGCGATAGCAATAATAATAATAGTAGTAGTAATAGTAGTAGCAATAGTAGTAGCTGTAGTAGTAGTAGTAGTAGTAGTAGTAGTAGTAGTAGTAGTAGTAGTAGTAGTAGTAGTAGTAAAGGTAGTAACAGCAGCAGCAGCAGTAGTAGTAGTAATAGTAGTCGAAGTAGTAGTAGTAGAAGCTATAGCAGTAGTTGTGATGTCCTTGAGGCAGAGGTTGCAGTTGCAAGGATTAGTTTTGCTGTCACTGCAGCAATACATGTGTATGACAAATATCAGCTACAAAAAATACTGTAGATGTTGTAGCTAACAGGATTCTACGAAATAAAAACTTTCCTGCAAATAAAAAAAGGCTGAAAGTTTTATTTTTCATAAAAGGAAGACATGAAGTTATTACTTCATGTTAAAGGTGAATATTGAAAAAATAGTCACAAGGTAAAGGAAATAAACTGTAAGAGGAAGAACAGGACTTCAAGAGATCTCGCAAAGCTTCTTGAACTCGTCTTCAAGAAAAAAAAAAAAAAAAGGGGGAGAGACCTATAGAAGAGCTCCTAAAAGACCTGGAGGTGAAGGTCAAGAAGAAGTTTTTCGTTGTACAGGAGAACTCTGCAAGCTAATGGAAAGGGAGGAGGTCAAAGCCTGGCTTTGACCTGTGTAGTCCAGGTTTCATGTCAGTCAAAGAGTTGGCGTCCTGGATAGGACGCCAGCAGTTTTCCTAGAGGTTGGAAGTGGAGGAAGGGCAGTTCGGGGATTTGGAAAGTTATTACCATCAAACTAGATACCTTTACGTATACGGGACACGGACCAGTTAAGTCTACAAGCTGCACATGGCATACATGGGAGGAGCTGTGGACTCTCGGAATCGGTTGACCTGCCAACCTCTTCAACACGGTGACCCAAATGCCTTTATACCGATCAATTAGTGTCGCCAGAAGATTTGACCAAATTGCCAGGGTGTGGACACGAAACAAAAACAGAGATTTTGATCGGTCCTAGTCACCCCGTCAGATGAATGAAATCGTCTGGTGTCACTTAGAACAAAAATCTATAAAATATGTTTCCATGTTGAAGAGGGAAGTGCAGCGCTACGCTAGCGTGTCTGAACCTGAAAGTGTTAAGTATTCTACTAAACAGATATCGGGTGACTTCGGACAGTTGGAAGAGGACCAAGCTAGCTGGCGGCTTCACTGCATAGAGCATAGACTGTGATCCCTTCTTTCCTTTCATAGAGACCCATGATAATCCTCCCACAAGCAAAAAAAAAAAAAAAATAAATAAATGACAAATGAAAAATTAAAAAAAAAACCTACCCCGTACCACCCTCACCTTAAGTACACACTAGAATCCCTTTATACAGTCACAGTCACTTTCTTTCTCGCTTAATCTTTGTCGATTCTTCGAACCTATTGTGTTCGTTCATTAAATATGCTGGGTTGTTATGCATTCCGATGCCTCAACACTCTATGCAAAGAGTTGCAACAAGTCTGGACACGCCGCCATTTTGTGGCCATTCTGCGGATTTGTCGCAACTCGCTGTATATAAAGGGACTCTAGTGCAGACAACATTGTGTTATATACAAACACGCACGTAGATGCAAATGCAGAGTACAGGCCAAGGCGTTTCCTTGCATCTTAAGCGAATGGAATGACTCATAACTTTGAATAACGACTGGAAATCACCTCTCGTTCCAGAAATCGATTTACGGTAAGCACCTTGTGACCCCTATGATGACTTTATTTGATTGAGGAAATCCTTTTCACACGATCAAGACAAGTGATTCTCATCCAGAGGTAAACCAACCCCCTGGGGCTAGACAATTGTGTATCAATGCTTGAATCTACACTTAAGATTTTGTTATTGATTCTATAATATACTATATCTAGCTGACCACATGTTTTGTATACATTAGTGGAATGTATATTTCTTTCCTTGATCAAAGTTTACTTTATACAGAGGCTTACTATTAAAGCTGTTTTCCTATTTTCTTATTTTCCTGTAAATTTATCTTGGCTATGCGTTTTTTTATACGATTAATGTAGTTAATAGCTAAATGCGTCATGTCTAGGGAGTAAATGTCAGGAAGGGTCGAAAATCTACACTAACTCACCGAGTGTACATGTGGACTTACATATTCATTCTGAATATCATTAGACGACCTAGATATCTGAAAGATATCTTTCGCACATTCAAATGCTTAATCCTTGAAGACCCAGCGTCACCTTCAAAGATTTCTTTTTGACTAACTCCAAACATTTTGATTCATCTCAAAGAGGGACCTCTGGACACTAGGGCTGAGTTCGCAACCATTTTCGTGTGCACCACATACTTATGTGTTACTGTCCATTAGCGTACTGAAGGCTACTTCAGCAGTGAATAGAACCGTCAAGAGTTCACTAACTACTAGTTCTCGAATTATGACCCCAATTGGAAAGTTCTCTGGGTCCACATTAGGGGCCCAAGGACCTTTGTTAAGAACCAATGCGACGATTAAAGAGTTAACACTTACAAACGTCCTCTGCCAACTTTCGAAGTCATCAGACGTCTTCAACAGGAGGAAGCCCACGACAGGATGTCCGTGCTTGTCCTTCTCACTGACCACCTTGACTACGGGGACACTCATGCAAGGAACACGAAAGAAAAGGCTCGGCTCGAGTGGGGGGGGGGGGATGATCACAGGAACGGAGATTTATAGACTCGTCCACATAAGTCGCCAACAGTGGTAAACTGGGCGAAGCGCCGGGGTTGTGATGCTACGTCGCCCCTTTCCCTCCCTCCCTCTAAAAAGGCAACTCGGGATGCAGCCAGTCCATCGTTCCATCACGTTGATTACGTGTTGATGACTAGTGTGGACGCGCCTTGTGGAGAGGAAGAGCTTTTGCGAAGAATATGCAGTTCAGACAAGCTATCGGTATTTACACAACTGTTTAGTCACATGTAGTTCCTAGGGCGCATTCTTCAGAAAACCGGATGTTGCCCCTTAACAAGTGAATCAAGGCATGCAATTAGAGGGAACCAACGTGACAGCCAAACTGTCACTTGGGTCTATTAATATCTCGTACACGCTGTCCATTCAGGAAGGCACCCAAAGAGGAGAGGGTTGAGATTTGGGTGGGTTTAAGGGGAGACATCTATTGTAGGGCGAGTGAGTTGCTAAAATGTACACAGTATTCCTCCTAAGTCAGAACTCTTTTACTTACAGCCTCTGTAACCTACGCAAGCTGGCGAAAATTCCGGAGCCTAACTTTTGAATCTTGTTGAAATGGAGATATCTGGAAAAACACGTGAGTTCGAGTTACTACTCAGACAACAACCTAGCGACGCCCTCAATAACGCTACCAGTAGGGGGCTCGAGGTGTTCGGATGGTTCGATCTGACTTCGGTGAGGGTTTGCGAAAGAGAAGGAGTTATTACCGCGTCTCCTAGTCGGTTACGAGGTGATCCCAGTTACTTGTATTACAAATGAAGAGATTCAACAACGAATGAATAATGGAATCAAAGACCATCTTGTTTTCCTGGTATCCCTCAATGTACGATAAGGCTGAGAGCATTGAAGTCACCCACAGATTCGGATTTAATAGATCGTTAATGTACAGCCACCTACAAATGTACAATTACTCCACTTCAGTTCGAAGTCTGTCTTGATGTCATTTAGATATTTCATTATTTTTGTATCAATAAATACCAGTGACAATATCGTGTTATCTTATATATGTGAACCCCACGCGGCTGAGCCATCCAGACGACACAAGCACAGGTTTCGTGTGAAATTGCAGGCAACTGTACGTGTTAAACTTCTTTCTCAAAGAAAGATGATATGGAATCGTGTGTCATGACATTTTCGTGCTAATTATGGGGGGACCCTATGTTGAGACAACTTCCCTCGAACGAACACACACACACACACGCGCGCGGACACACGAGCTCGCGACTCAAGAATGATGTTCCCATATCACCTGATTCTTGAGAGATCTATCACTGCTGGTGACCGTACAAGAGGTGAAGACCTTCATTTCCCCTTTAACGTTGAGGCATCTGAAGACTTATCTAAGTAACGCTAGACTATTTTATCTTGCTGAAGGAGTGGGGAGGTAGCTTTAGTCCGAAGAAGGTGTCTGAAATGTACCTCCCCTCAGATTGATAAAATCGCCTGGCGTTTAGTGCTGCAACTTTTGTAAAGCAGGACACGATATTCCGAGACATCGTTGAGCTGCCGTCACCTCTTCTTGTATGGTCACATGTTAGGGTATGGTCTTAAGGCCTCCTACCCTCTCCCCAGCGGCACAGCAATGGTAGCCAGTTTAGCATCGGCGCTCCCAGTCGCGACAATCCTTCGGCCATCGTAAACCCTCACCAGCGCTCTCCACAAAAGCCATGATCGAACCATCACCGCACCTCGACCACCAACTATCACCGTGAAAACGAGGCGTGAGGCGGCTCCTGGCGTGGGTCTCTTCGAAGACTGAGAGAGCTCCTTCCGTCGATCAGCTTCCCTGCGTCAGGAGGTGAAGACCAAAAGGAAATTGGAAAAAAGGAACGAAAAGATAAGAGACAGAGGACAAGAGAGTGGTACCGTTTGGGGTAAGGGAGGAAGAGCGGGGAACCGCAAGAGGGGAAAAGGGAATTCGGGATGAAGAGATACGAAAGAGGATGTCTTTTGGTACCTCAGAGAGGAGGAGGAGGAAGAGGAGGAGGTGAGGCGCTGAAGAACACATGTACTTACAGACGCTCAAGCT
>NC_134782.1:28650239-28655239 GCF_046742065.1 Oratosquilla oratoria
TACCACTTCGCGGGAGTGGGAGGGTGAGTTATTATAACTAACTCGGATTGATTTGATAAAACTTTGCTCTTTTCGTCCACAAACAATGATTTTGTTCTTTGCAAAAGCTTTATCTTTGCAGACGCGAAAGGGTTCCATTCATCTTTAAAAAGTTAGACAATAATAAGGAATCTATCTCCAATGACCAATTTATCTATTTCATCATGGCTGACACCAAGTACTTTTTTATCTACTGCTCGTATAAAAGAAAACTCGGGAAGTAACGAATCTCCTATTGACGAGGATGAGAGGGTAATTTAATACTCTGTGATTAAAACTAGTGATAAGTATATTGTAAGACAATTCTCCAGCATTTCAAGAGCCTGACAAATTAATTATATATCTAATGTCTTATTACTAAAATAAATATCCCTAAGATTATAGTACGACGCAGCGGCAACACCCAAGTACTGTGTATAAAGTTCCTTTTATGTTCTCCCTCATCATCACGCCGTGGAGGCCGGACCGCGAAAAAGGAAACGGACGCGAGACGTCAGGTTCGGACGTCCAAACCCAACCTTGACCGTCCATCAACAATCGACTTCAATTAACTGGCCGATAACATCTTACGTTATTAGTAAGACCCTCTTTAGGCGTTAAACTCTCCTCATTGCCACGTCGATTACCGCGTCTACATTCGCAGCACGATATTGCCACAAGCAAACATGAAAGCATGCAAACACATTTGAACACACGCACAAGCACAGAGGAAAACTAAAATGCCAACGCATAAACACGCAGACACTTACAACACACACACAAACATAAACACAACCACACAACACGCAATTTAAGACAGTGTATATACTCGTACAAGTATCCATATACATGCAATAATATATATATGTACATGCATGTATGTGCATATATACGAGTATATGTATATGTATATGAATAAGTATACCGGTATGTATATATACATATGCATATACATATATATATATATATATATATATATACATATATATATACATATATATATATATATACATAAATTTATATATATACATATATATATATATATATATATATACATATACACACGCACACACATACACATGTATATGTGTGTATATATATATATATATGTATATATATATATATATACATACAAGAGCACATATGTACATTTGTGTATATATATAGATATATATATATACATATATATATGTATATATATACATATATATACATACATATATATATATATATATATATACACATATATATACATATATATATATTAGATATACATTTATCAACCACAATTCACTTTAATTCTAAGCAATCACCATCGATAAAATCGAGGAGGCCAACATGCAGAAATTGAAACGTGGTACAGCGGAGGACTCGAACCTGCGTAAGCATGTGACAAGTGATAGTAACTTAACCGATTGCTCCATCAAGATTATCTCTCTTGAGGGCGCAATCGGTTAAGTCACTATTACTTGTCACCTGTTAGCGCAGGTTGGAGTTCTTGGCTGTACCACGTTTCAATTTCTTCATGTTAGCCTCCTGGAGTTTCTCGATGTTGATAGCTTAGAATTAAAGTGAATTGTGGTTGATAAATGTAAATATGTTCACTGGGACCCATTCATTGTTGTGCATATATATATATAATATATATATATATTTATGTATATATATATATATATATATATATATACATATAATGTGTATATGTATATAAAACACAAAAATACTATACATGATCATGCTTACTCGTAATATCACATGTTCAACCATACATGAACTTGTAAAAAATATTCATCTTGATTCCTCCTTTACTTACAGTTGTTCCAACCTGTTGAGGTGCTGAAACACTTTACTGCCAATGACCCGTATTCGATTCTTGTACAGGTATCTGCAACAAGGCGGGATTAGCTGAACAGTTGCAGAGACAACAGAGTAGGGAGATGGTCTCACTCCTGTTACATATTATAAGAAGGAAAGGAAATGTTCAATGTATTGTAGGGATGCATTAGTCACGATCCTTCGTCAAAGGCATGACAGTTTTAGATTCGTTTTCATGCTAACCCAAGCTGCATATGCTGAAGAGGAGGAGAGATTATGCACTTGAGAAAAATAGAATGTACATATATATCATATTACGTGGAGAGTCAAATTATGCAGACATAATGCTAATGTATAAGTATATAAGTGTTATAATCACTCATGAAGTCAATAGAATATTGCGTTTCTCCCATTCAGTCTTGGAGACTGTCTCTTCTTTGAGGCAGATTTTTCAATACGTCCGACTCTTCCTAATCATATATGTTCTTCCAAGTCCCCGTCACACATATGTGGCTCAAGTAAGTTCGTTTGAATAGAAACGACTTAGGTTACAATCTTTTATTTTTCGAATTTCCAAATGTCAAATCACCTTTCCAGCATATATTGAGAACCTGAATGACGAACTAATAGAAGTTAATCCCATACGAATATCAGACACATTGTTGGATTGTAGACTTAGGGAAGTCTAGAATGTTTTAAGCGAATCGTCTTCCAGCTTTTCAAAAACACAACATTTGACGAGAGTCTTGAATATGTGACGGGGGCTTGAAGAAACACGTTCCCTTCAGCTTTTCATTTAGAAGTATCTTCCGAATATGATTTTGTGAGCTAAGATAATGCTTAGAAGCTACCGTTTGGTGATCAGATAAGTTACTTATCACATCTGGACATCCATAAATATTTTCTAATTTAAGGTGTGGCCACTTTAGTGTTTACTGTGATCTTTCGAAAAGGTTTTGTAGTTAAGGTACTTAATCCTGCCAATGAACTACATCTGAGAACCATGCAGCATTATGATAAAGACCTCAAAAACACAAAACCTATCCCTCTAGATCTACCAGATTCCCAAGTTAAGGACTTAATCCTGCCAATTAACTACATCTGAGAACCATGCAGCATTATGATAAAGACCTCAAAAACACAAAACCTATCCCTCTAGATCTACCAGATTCCCAAGTTAAGATTATTCATAATTAGGTCCTTACTAGTTACCTAAAGACTTTTCTATCACATTATGTGGATATACAACATTCTATGTTCTCCACGTTTTTGTAAAAAGAGATTAGCCTCACCATTTTATCTCAAACAGCAAAATACCGCAGGGGATATGATAATGGTAGAAAATAAATTAGATTTACTGTTAAATGAAGAAGTGAAGAACGCTATGACATAATGGGGCAGAGAAGACAAGATTTAGAGGAGACAACATACCAGCAAGGTCTGATTTACAGCTAAAGAACAAGATTTTATTGAGCCTTTGAAATAATCATGTAGTTCTCGAATTCCATATATCGATGGTGAGTGTATAGATAAGAGGCGAGTAATATAGACAAGAAAAAATCAACTGAGGAATAGAAAATAAAAATAGAGCTAAAGACATACTTGGAAGAATCAGGGAAATGAGTGAAAATAGGAAAATAATGAAGTGCTATTTTCTGAATATCTATAACAAAGGAGTAGAAAAATATGTGTCAAGTGTAAGTCTTTTTTCTGCTTCTGCCTGGAAGAAGTGAGTGCAATACAATGCAGTATTATGTTTTTTTTTTTTTTTTTTTTTTTTTTATGTTGCACCTAGAGCGTTTTGTTTCTGCTGCCAGCCTAATTCTATGCTGATACTGTTTCAACGGGGGTTGGTTACCTGAGCGTAAATGTGTAAGTGCAATTCTTGCTTTTGCTGGAAGTGTTTTCTTTATTGGGCTCATTTCTGGGTGAGTCTGGTGGTCCAGTATTTAGCAGCCAAATAAGAAGTCTTTTTGTGATTTATGTGTCTCTACCTATACTGAGGTGTTGTGGGATATTGGGAGTTAGATTGTAATAGAGGCTTGACCAGATTACAATCTGAGTTGTCTTTATGGCGTGTTTGGTGTTACGCGTTTGTGTGACGTGATGTCAGGGGTAAGTGGGTTTGAAGACTTGCAAAGAATCGCATGGTTATCATTTCCATCCGATGCCCTAGAGGGATGATTTTACTCTCTGGCCATATATGTTTAGTTTAAAAGAAAGATATGAGGGAGAGAGAGAGAGAGAGAGAGAGAGAGAGAGAGAGAGAGAGAGAGAGAGAGAGAGAGAGAGAGAGAGAGAGAGAGAGAGAGAGAGAGAGAGAGAGAGAGAGAGAGGTGGGGAAGAAGGGAGAGGTGGGAGGAGGGTACAGGGAGGAGGGTACAGGGTGGGCATAGGGAGGGGTATGAGGGAGAGAGGGAGGAAGAGGTGGGGAGGAGATCGATAGATTTCGTGGTCTTCCCCCCCCCCCCTACCCCATACTCGTCGACCGAAGGACAGGGTGTGTGAAGGTTCCTCCTCTGTGGCGAGATGACGAAGGCGAGGAAGGTCTTTTTCCTCTCAGTGATGGCGCCAACGATGGCGCTCATGCTTCAGTATGGTGGTGACAGTCGGTGAGGTGGGGGGTGAGGTGGGGGTGAATGAGGAATAATTAGGGGAAGAGGAAGTCGCTGAGGATCTTGGGAGGTGGTGATAGCTGCCGCCTCTGGGGAAGACATCTTGGCTGGGGCTCTCTGGTGCTACTTGGCTACCACTCCCCACTCGGTCGGGCAGCGCTGTGATAACTCCAAGATCAGTGAAGGTGATAGGCATAAGGTGGTGATGGGTAGTTGCGTAACAGCAGGAAATGGTGATGAGGTGATTGGGAGCGGAGATGAGGAGGAGGAGTAGAAGAGGGAGGAGGGACGACGTTGCCAGAAGGCGGAGATGAAGGAAAGAGTGGCTCCGACCGACCGACCAACCGACTCTCTTTCCTACCTTCCTACCTACCTTCCTACCTACAAGCATTCTCAAAACAACTGCAGGACTGAGTGGCGAATGGGGGGGGGGTTAGATATGGTAGTAGTACGAGTAGTGGTAATATTGGTAGTAGTAAAGGTAGAAGTAGTAGTGACAGTGGTAGTGGTTATAGTAGTGGTAGTGGTATTAGTAGTGAGAATGGTAATGGG
>NC_134782.1:28677739-28685239 GCF_046742065.1 Oratosquilla oratoria
TGAGTTTTTTATCCAAAGTGTACATGATACAGGATTGGGGGTACTTGGGTGGTGTGCGGAGGCATCAGCAAGACAAAAAAAAAAATAAATAATAATAATAATAAAAAAAATGGTGTTGGATGGTAGTAATGAAGCCATTTCCATGGGTCTAGAGACAAAAAATGAAGACAGATATTCATTTAAGTGTTGTAAGATCATGTTTTTCTTTTCGTGTTCCGTGGAGCAATGAAAATTTTTGTGACGCTTCACGAATGACGTCTTTGATGGAGAATGGTCATTACAAGAATATTTGTAAATCAGGTTACTCATAGTAACATAGGAATTTACATTTCCTATATTTTCCAAACATGTATATACATAAATATATAAATATATATATATATATATATATTTATATATATATATATATATATATATATATATATATATATATATATACACAGACACACACACACATATATATATATATATATATATATATGTATATATATCATATATATATGTATATATATCATATATATATGTATGTATATATATACATACATATATGTATATACATATATATCTATATATATACACTATATAGGAAGAAAAAAGAGAAGAGGGAGGAGGAGGAGGAGGAAGGAAGAGGAGAAGGGGGGTTAGGAGTAGAAGGAGAAGGGGAGTTAGGAGAAGAAGAAGGAGGAGGGCTTCAACCCACAAAACTCGGTGCACGAGTCGACTACTCTAGGCATCGGACCGCCACGACCCTTCTGAGCCTGTTGGCTGTATTCCACACTGACTCCGGGTTTGGTACAATTACTAGATACTATATCTGCATTCCACTCACATTCTAACTACAACAGTACCGCATTGTCTTGCTCTTGTCTGGCGAGAATCCATGAACAAAGAACCCTTTGCAAAAGGGGATGTTTTCGGGCCTCTTGCAGTTTGGTAACTAACCAAGGTTCTCAGATTCCATTCTTTCAGCAAAAGTTGTATGTATTCTTCGAAGGTACTCCAAGATTTATTGTCTATAAGCGTTGCAAATATTTGACGAGATTTAGTAGGCAAATGCCTTTGTTTTAACTGATCATATAAAATTTGATTCACCTGTGCACCTAAATATTAAAGAAAAAATATATGTATATATACAGTTTATAGGAAGAGAGAGAGAGAGAGAGAGAGAGAGAGAGAGAGAGAGAGAGAGAGAGAGAGAGAGAGAGAGAGAGAGAGAGAGAGAGAGAGAGAGAGAGAGAGTGAGAGAGAGAGAGAGAGAGCAGGTCTAGGAGACGAGTACTTATGTGTTATGTGTTGCTTTATTGTTGGAGTCAAGAATCGCGAGGCCAATGTGGTGGCGGCAGGCTCACTAGCATAAGAACAACAACAACAACAGCAACAACACAAACAGCAATAGTAACAGCAACAACAAAAAATAACAGTAACATAAAAACAATAACAACAATAACATAACAATAATAGCAACAACATCAACAACAACAACATCAGCAGCAGCAACAATAACAACAACAATAATACCAGCAGCAGAACAGCAACAACAACAACAACAACAATAACAGTAACAACAACAACAACAACAGCAACAACAAAACAACAACAACTCCAACAGCAGCAGTATCATCGTCATCATAATATGCACCATCATCACTATTATAATCATCGCTATTACCACCACCATCACCATCGTTGGGGTGCCCCAGATGAACTTTGAAATTCTAAAATGTACTACATACCACTGCCAGCATGTGAGGATAATTCAATTTAATAATTATATGTTTGGTGACATTGGAACCACCTATTTGTCGGCGGAACTACGTCCAGACAGGTTTTTGGACTCTGTAGGAGGCTGCATAACATAACTTCAGAATACAAACCCGGATTATTCTTTTGAACAATACATCATCATCATGTCACTTCAGGAAAACAAAGTTTTGAAACTGTGTGTTCAGAGCAATAGTTTAGTCTATTACTACTATGTTCTTGGCAAGTTCTTTTTGATGTTCTAACAAATATGACCTCACCTTCAGTTCTTCCAATGTTCTTCGTAACAAATAAGAACATAAGGACGTGAGAATGGAGGAGATTGGAAGAGACCATAAGGCTTATACTAGGCAGTTCCATGTCTATTACCACCTGTCCTCCCTACCCATAAAGTTATCTAATGTTCTCTTAAAACAATCAGTTGTTTCATCGCTCACAAGCGGTTACTAAATCATAAATGCCATACCATTTTGTCATAAATAATATGGCTCCATCCTTTTATGACGATATATCACTGAAAATAATATCCTTATGAAAATAGAAATAGCTAAGCGTAGATTAAAAAAATAAATAATTGATACGGTATGCGGTGGGATGCATTGGAATGAAACTTTTCGGGCATCCGACCGGCATACAGTACGGGTACAAGATGTGCTCCTTGAGCGGCGTCTGTCTTGAGGAGGAGAAATGGAATGCTAGGCATGAACGGAAGTTGGGCGTGCGAACGGGCGGAGAGAGATGAGACATGGGAAGGAAGAGGAAGTAGAACAGGAGGAGGAAGAGAAGAGAAGAGAAGAGAAGAGGAGAGAGAGAGAGAGAGAGAGAGAGAGAATGTGTGTGTGTGTGTGTGTCTGTGGTGTGTGTGTGTGTGTGTGTGTGTGTGTGTGTGTGTGTGTGTGTGTGTGTGTGTGTGTGTGTGTGTGTGTGTGTGTGTGTGTGTGTGTGTGTGTGTGTGTGTGTGTGTGTGTGTGTGTGTGTGTGTGTGTGTGTGTGCGTGTTGCATGAGTGCTTTCAGTGGAGTATTTGTAGCTAAGTCACACGAACGACGACCGGCTGCTGCGGCCGAGTAACTGTTGAACAACTCAGTTCAAGGAGGCGACGAAAGAGAAACGAGGTGCCTTCCAAAGCCACCGCGACTTGGTCCCTCGCAAGACAAGAAGTCACAGGCGGTCTTGTGCCTCCTCACGTGACCTGGTGGCCGAGTTCTTTGCCGACAGCTCTGTACACAGAGACAAGTGCTGATGGATGGGCCATTTTCGCACTCTTCTTTTGTTGTATTGTCACTCGAAAAAAATAAGGAAATTCTACCACACAACACGCTACATGTAAAGGTCGCCTTGCCTCGTGTCAACAGCTTTGCATTGTGCTTTGTTGTCCTGTTGACGCAGGCAATTATTTAATAAAAAAGTGGCCATGCAGCACTTTCTAAATTCGACTGTGGTGTTCCATTCTTGGTGGGCGGTTGGCCAACCTGCGCAAGTGAAATAGTGTCACTCACCGAATGCCTATCCGCGAGCGGGGGTCGCCACACTGGGATCACAAGTGAAGATGATGGAGACGATACGTCATCATCACCATCATCATCACTCATCACCACCACCACCACCACAGACACCACGACGATCACTACTACCACTATCATCACCGCATTATATACCATCACCATCGCTACCCCATACCCCAATATTATATGCCACGACCGCCACCAAATATAGCTAAACAGCCACTACCACCACTACCGCTGTCACAATTATCCCACCATCATTACCATGACCGCTACCATACCCACCATCACCGCCACCACTACCACTACAACCACAACTTCTACCGCCAGAACATCATTCCCTCCACTACTATGGCCCCACCACTATCAACCACTACCACCACAAGGATAACCCCCCTGCACTATCATCACATCACTACCACCACCAATACCACCACCAGGACATCAACCCCTCCGCTACCATCATAGCACTACCACTATCAGCATCACCACCAGTACCATCAAGAGCCACCACCACCCCTTCCACCACCACCACCCCCTCCACCACCACCACCACCCCCTCCACCACCACCACCCCCTCCACCACCACCACCCCCTCCACCACCACCACCACCCCCTCCACCACCACCACCTTCAACCACATCCACCACCACGTTAATGTCTTTATTCCATGTGGCAGTCGGCATAGCATTCATTACGTCCCTCTGAACAGGGTACTCATAATCCCCGTTACATATGAAGTATCACGTAGGAGCCATAATCAAGTTACGCATAACATAAATAATGTCTTAGGTCCTATTCTCATTACACTAGCTTAGGATTTAACTACCCTAATTTCTTTCTATAGAAGCCACATCATTTTACATTATAATCCCAATGGATAAGTCGCAATTTGTACTTTTATTTTGTTTCCAACAAGTTGTACTAGCTGTAATGATGGAACAGATTCATCTACCGCGTATTTAGTGATTGGAAAAAGATTTCCACAGGGATGACTGCATGAAGAGTAGTTTGAAGGTTCAAGATTTAAGTGACTAAATACCTAGAGCGTTTTGTCGTTAGCCAGGACATGGAAAACACGCATATGAAGGAATGTTTTGATCGGTGCGTTCATTGTTCGATAATGATCGTTCATGGCTCAAGGATGATCGTGAAACGATTGTCTAGGGCACTAATTCGTTGTTTCTGAATGGGGCTGGTTTACTTCTAGCTCCAATGTACGAGGTTGATCATTTTCACCGAATCTACAAACAACGCGTTTAGCCAAATATATATGATGCCAGGAGGGAGGTAGGATGCGAGTCACCCACCATTGGCTGTGGTGGTAGTGGGCTAATAATTAATTAATCGCCACGACCAAAACGTACCACCTCTACCTCTGCCGTGGACCGAGTGAAGCACTTTTCGGATTTAGTTCTGTCTGACGCCGAGTGACTTTACTTATCATCTCGATTAACCAATGGGCCACGATGTTGTGCTCAACAGCTGTATTTTGAATGTCGTCAGGTGGTTTTATTTAGTTTCACTAGATTACAGTACGTATTGGAAGCGTCCCCATCCCCAAGGTCCATATATGGACCTTGGCCATCCCCTCAATTAATGTTTCCGCTGTAATGACGTACTCCATATAGTTTATTCTGGCTGTCTTCAGAGAGTTCTATGGAATGCAGGAAGTGTTTCAGTAGCAAAGGAACTTGACTTACGTTTTTACTGACCATGAGGACACTTTCATAAGAACATCGAAACATAAGAATGGAACAAACTGCAGTAGACCATGAAGACTACACTAAGTAGTTCCATGTCTTATACCACCTGCCATTCCTATCCATAAAGCTATCTGATCTTCTCTTAAAATAACCAGTTGTTTCAGAGTTTACTACATGGTTATTAAGTCTATTTCATGTAAGAACATTAATATTCCATATAAGAACATGTAATCCCCTCAATAGATTTATTTCTTTGCCCAAAGCTCAATGGTTCCCTTCAGATTGAAAAAAAGGTGAATAGTAACGGGTTGATCTCTGTCAATGACATTTATCACATGTGTACGTGTGTCTTTTTCTGATACACTATAGATTCATATAATTGTCTGCATTGTTATTGCGTTCTACGCTTTTAGTATGCAAATATAACCCTTGTTGTTGAGTAGTCTTATATAATTTCCGGATTGTCTTCGCTCTATAGTATATTTTCTTTGAAGACAAAAACACATAAAACTTAGCAATAGCCATCGCATTTGAGTAGTAAAAATCATGGGGTGGTTAATAGTTCTTAAACACGCTTGTACGTGACTAGCATATATTAATGTATGAAAATATCAAAATAAGCTTGTATTATTCTTTCTGAGGGTACAAATGTACACAATCGAGTTACACCGTAAACCTGCAATATAAATATATAATGCATATGTTTACATAACTGAATGATTTTAACTTTCTATGATTTGTGATCAAATGTATTGGAAAATAAATATATACACGGAGGCTGCTTTGAAGTCTCCGCAACCGGGTTGTGTGTTGATCCTGGGTTGGAATCTACTTCAGCATCGCGCCGTGACGTCATGTCGTCGTAAACACAGCATCAAAGTAGCAAATGTATTGAGATGTGTACGTCTGAAACTGAGAACTAATATTCAGCACAAAGTAGCAGTTGCCTAGACAAGTACCAATAAACAAGATGAAAGGACATAAATACAAGATGGAGTCTCGAAGGAAAACTGTTTTTGAAGTCGCCTCTCTCGCCCAGCACTATAAGCGACGGAGGCACTTATACAACATATTTTACTGACAAAGAACAAGTTAAATTACTGGTGTGTATGAACGACCATGACTCGTAAATGAAACTTTATGGGAAATCAGATCAAGCTGCATCAAAATGAATCGGCTTGCATGCCAATGCCCTTGCAATTATTTCAGTAGATTGGCAGGTGTTTAAAGTAAGTGGTAAATACAATTGCTTGCAATACAGCTCAAAACCTGTTTTGGTGTTTGTTGAGTGATTTGACACGAGGGGGAATGCTTCACGTGTAGAATAATGTGAATGAACTTGGCTTTGATCATTTGTGCATTGCAAGTCCGGCACATGATCCAAAATCATGGTAAACCACCCCTTCGGAGTCCCCAAAACCCACCAACAACGTACTTGCTACAATGATACAATGACGAGGAAAATGTTAGAAGGAACACACGGTGTATAACTCCCCCCCCCCACATCCTCCCACACACGAAGACTACAGATCCTAGGAGTCCTCTCCATAAAAGAAATTAACCCCTCTTCACTCAACAACATACGACTTCCTGGTCCTGCCTAATGCAAAAATACTGTCTTCACCATAATCCCAACTAAACCACAATCCAACTCTCACTACAAGCCCACACCACCACAATTCCACCCCACCTAACCTTTTCTTGACATTTTTCTAAAATTGTAACACTGACCTATCCTAAAATACCATTCCAGTTGTATCTTATACCCATGACATTCCAAAAAAACATGTAATCTAACGCCTGAAGATGAGACAATATTCTCAAAACTTTGTATAATACTCTGGATAAAATAAATCCAGTTTTCTTCTTTACTGATGAAATTCTGTGAACTAGTTCATGCTTTAACTGATTCCCAAAGAAAAATAAAGAGAAACATCAAGAACATAAAACAAGAAGCTTGACAATACGTACAAACCGTCAGTTATAATATAACACGTATTAGGGAGAATCTCCTGCCCAGATACACAGGTACATGTGTATGTATATGTATATGAGCATGTATACATGTATGTACGTATATGTGTATTTAGACTTTTTTTTTCTTTCCACTTCTCCCGCACAAAATTCCTTTTCATCCCCACCCTTTTCACCCCCACCTCCCATCACCCCCACCTCCCATCACCCCTCTTCCTGGCGAGGCTTAATCTAAAGACTCAAAAATGCACCCCTTCCACCACCAGAATTCCAAACATGTCAACAAAGATATAGCTTAGCTTTGACAAAAACAAATATGTAGGACTCAATTTACTTCATTTAATGATTTCACCGCCTCTGTGCAGGTTTAGCAATGATCCCTTCATCATAACTGACACCAAACTATTTATTTCAGTGGCACCCTCTTGATAGCAAAGAAAATAAAACTGATGTCGATTAACCCTTTCCATGGTTGGAGACATGTTACCTTTTTGTTTTGGCTGCCACCAAGTTCTCTTATCTCTGTTGCAGACCCTCGGTAGCTCAGGGGACGCT
>NC_134782.1:28700239-28725239 GCF_046742065.1 Oratosquilla oratoria
TCAGTCTGTGACCTGTCGTGTTGTGTACTTGATATATGTTCTGCCCGTGCTGGGCTGGCAGGGACTTGCGTGGACCTTGTGTACTCTTTGTATATTAGCTTCGATACCTTGGTTTCGGTATCTTGTCTCTTGATCGGTAACTGATCTTGGGGTATTAAGGCGGGTCGGGTACGATATTTCTGTGTAGTGTTGGTTACGTGGGGTGCAAATGATATATCCTAAGTCCTGAGAGGTTAGGGGTGGGGGTACTGCAAACAACATAGGCATGCCATAAGTAATGCCATTCTTTCCAATGTTGGCCAGAGAGGTTCGGAGTTCAGAGGAGTGATACTGCTAAACAGGTGTGAGGTTGCCCTAATTAGGAGGGGATGTTTGTGCCTGCACGTGCGGCGGCCTTGTGCCGGATGGTGGAAACCCGACATCACCGTGAGTATACCGGGGGAGGGGGGGGGTACAATGAATTCATTCTAAATGATCCAATGCACGACCGGGGTGCCCTCTGGTGTTGGTGGTTGTGGGGTTGGAGAGGCAGGATTAGCGATTCAGCATGTGTACGTCATGTTGTCATAGTCCAGATTGATAAGATATTTTTTATATATTGTTGCATTTTGCAATATTCATTCATCTATATGTCTATTCAGCATCTTAATGTCTGATTCTCTTGCTTTGATTAGATCAGTCTCGTAGTAGAACGATTATATTACCACTCTTTTGTTATCTTGCTAGAAAGAACAAAATCTCTAAAGTGTGTCACTGTGATAAAGGGGCCATTTAGCTCTCGCTCTCGGCTCGTTTCACACGTATCGACTTTTTGCCGTGCGTCGTCCATGACATGACGTCATACTCTCTGATAATTAATTAATGTGTGTCTATGGACGCTTTCAAACGTCATGGACACGACCACGCGAGAAAGCGTCCATAGGCACCTATGGTTATTTGAGAGCACGGCGTTTTGTCGTGGACGGCGCACGGCGAGAATTCGATGCGTGTGAAACGAGCCTTGCTCAAGTGTCCAAATCACAAGGACCGGGTCGTGGGACAAACCCGATAGGGGCGTTACCCCTACATTTGATACCCAGACAGTTGGCTGAACGGCCGCTAGATGGCAGCACGGAGGGCGTCGCCTCCGGAGCATCGAATCTAATCCTTCGCAGGATTGCCCACGCTCTGCTTGGCTTCAGTCAAAGGGGACTGGAATCCTTTTAGGTGCGGAGGAAAGACAATTAAGAAGGATCTCTGTTGTCTGCAAACACCTTTCGGAGTTTATTGCAGACGTACCACGACGCTGACTGAACTTGATGGATTGCCCATGTACCCTGATTGGCTGCACTAAATCACAGATTGAAGGTAATGGAAAGACAAATGTAAACAATAACTGGTGCCATTTTTGGGAAGAAAGATGAACTAGATGGGGTGTCAGATATACTCGTATGAATCATGTGACGTGAACTAGATCCGAATTGACAGGACAACTCAAAGTGGCGTTTCACGTAAAAGAACTACACACAAGATACATTGCCTTGTCCCCTTCACACAATCTTGCTTACAAGCAATCAGTTTAATTACAAGGGCATTGCTATATACGGAGACGAATTATTCAACGAATGAAAGATGTATTAGTTTTGTTTTAATATATCTTGAGAAAATTCCGGGTGTCTACAGCATGTACTTGTACTCTGGCTGTCGCCATGTGGTCTTGATCATCTTTGTAGTAGCCTTTTGTTGACGACAGGGTCAATCCTTATGGTTTATGATATTCGATCCATAAAACGATTCTGACAAAACACGATTATTATTGTTGCTGAAAACTGACTGGACCTCACACATAACAGGGTGCGCTGGTGGCGTCATCAGAAGCGTGCTGGTCTCGCATTTGTTTAGTTTTGGGTTCAAATCCCGCACTCCTCTCCGATTCCCAGAAGCAGTGACCGTCACCTGCCCCAGCAGTCCCCAAAGGCACATAATAGGGCAAAAGTGACAGCTTCGACCGCAACTACTCAGCGCCTCCTGACGTAGGCTCTTCCCCAACGCCTCCTTCCATCACCTTTCCTTTCTTTACAGGACTTGTACCCGTTGGTGCCAGGCCATTTTATTCACCTGAGGAAAGTAATCTGGGTAAGACATGTACCAATTGGTCGAGAGTTGACGCCTCCCAAGGTCCGACTCTCACCTGAATGAAAGAGCATGGCGTCATCGAGATAAAAAGGACTACAAACACAAACCACAGTGGAACCACACAGGCCATTTCGTCCCCCACCAGGCCATACCAGGCCACATTAGGCCATATCAAGTTACAACGGGCCACACTGGACCTAATAAAGCCATACCGACCTACACCGGGCCAACTTAGATATATCGGAATACATCGGAGTATAATGCGCCAAGTGGCACCCTACAAGACACCTGGGCACATCGGGCCACGCAGAACCACATCGAGCAAAACAGGGGCCGCATCTGGCCACATTCATCACAGCGGCAAATCTATAACTATACTGGGCCACATCGAGAAATACACCGCATTGCACCAAAGGACGTTCGGCCATATCGAGCCATACTGGGCCACAATTGGCTACATCAGGTCTTATGTAGCACGCTGGGCCACACTGGGTCACACCAGGTCGGCGTGCAACCGCATTAACAGAACAACTAGACTCAACAGACAGGTGGTCGAGACAGTACTTTGCAAGCATCCACACATAAACAGTACATTGGGGGATACAATGCGAAAGCATCTATAACCTACAACTTATGAATAAATACGCGCGCACACACACACACACACACACACACACACACACACACACACACACACACACACACACACACTTGCACATCCATCACAGGCTGCTTTACATTGCGACGTGGGTGCATATTTATGGCACAAGGCATGATTCATCACACATGTAAAGCATGTATGACCCTTTTTCACTTGGATAATTCCGAGTAAGTTATGGGCTTCTATAAATCTTGTCACTTCTCAACATTCGCTGCTGTGGTCAGGTCGCTCGCCTGGGGTGATCTACTGCCCAGAGAGTTGGGTGCGGGTCCTAGTTGTTGCTCTTGTTGTTGTTGTTAATATTCTCTGTTGTGTACACGCTCAACCTGCTTTCACTTGATCCCTTTCAATGGTTCTGAGGTCAGTCCTCAGCCGGAGAAAAGTAACGCTTATTATCTTCATCAATGTCTTCACTGTAGTCTAGCCTCTACTTGGCGATTTCATTCGATTGAAGTAAAGTTTATATAACTTGCTACTGTTATATTCCTCTTATTCAGGCTGCCGTCGGTCGATTTTATTCATATTGCCTCGAATTATATATATATATGTATGTATGTATATATATATATATATATATATATATATATATATATATACATACATATATATAACTAGTTCTGCTACTGAAACTGGAACTATACGATTAGTTACCACAAAGCAATCACGGTACAATGCAGGACGCTCAAAAAGAGTGTTCTTGAATTTGTCCTAACCATTCCCCGACGTCAACTCGCACTATGCAGTGTGTAGTTTTAATTTCATGGAGTCTTTTATCTAGAAAGTAATATATTTCAGTAACATTCTCGTAGAGTGCCACAAATTACTTTCATTTGCGCATGAATTCACAGCTATATTTCATCTCATGGACGTGTTAGAATTAATATTTACTTTGTCTATAAAGAACACTCAATGTAGAACTAATTTTCCTGTACGAGCCAGCGTGTGATACAACAGGTTGTCGTCTTAGGAAACAATTTAAGAGTAAAGAACCTTACATGGT
The DNA here is from genome assembly GCF_046742065.1 of Oratosquilla oratoria. Taxonomy (NCBI): domain Eukaryota; kingdom Metazoa; phylum Arthropoda; class Malacostraca; order Stomatopoda; family Squillidae; genus Oratosquilla; species Oratosquilla oratoria. The sequence goes on from NC_134782.1 coordinate 28,704,016, forward strand.
GAGGAGCCTACGACAGGAGGCGCTGAGTAACTGTAGCCTGAGTCATCACCTTTGCTCTGTTATGTGCCAGGACTGCTGGAAACTGGAGAGAAGTGTGGAACTCGAACCTACAATTAAGCAAATGCGAGACCAGCACGCTGTCGATAACGCCACCAGCGTCCTCAGAAAAGGTACCACCCATATGAACAGAATAGGCTTGCAACAGATCAAAGAAACAGAAGCTTCAGTCATGGAGATCGGTGACCCGAGGCCCACACTACAGCCCATGGATGATGTGAACAAAGTAACCAGGCGGCAAAGACAATAAAAGATAAAATACTGCCGGGTAAGGCAGGAATCGTCGAATCCAATCCAGCCTGCTGATATGCAAAAGAAGACCCGTAGGACATCGTGCAGGAGGGAGTTCCTGACCTTACTCGATATCCTCTTGGTAATGAAAAGTATTTTTGTTTGATGGAACTGAAGTATGTGTGGCTGCCACAGGCTGAGTGACACCCCCTTTGTGTCTGCGTCCAGGTGAACCCCGCCCCAGTGACAAGCTGGGGCGGGACGTAGTGGAAGGGTGGAGGCGGAGGCGGAGGAGGACGAGGGGGGAGGGAGAAGATTCTCGAAGCTGTTTTTTATCTCCGTCGTCTTTTCATGCCCGTGGCTTCCCAGCTCAAGTCGCCGCGACGACTGGCGTGTCTTTTGTGTCCCAGACGGACTCTTGGCAGGAGAGTTCTGTTGGGCTTTGAATTATTCCATTTTGTTGGCACACTGGTCAATCCATCTTAGGGTCTTCTTCTTCTTTTTTTCTCTTTCTTTTCGTTCTTTTGTATCCTGTTGCTGCTTTCTAACTCTTTTTATTTCGTTCTTTTTGCTTTGACAGGGCTATTCCTTCTCTGCGCCTTATTTTTCTTTGACTTTTCAGTTCCTGTGAAAGCTTTAGACAGTTTTTACTAATTTCATATGAAAACTAATATAAACAGTTCCCATGCAACCGTCACAAACGGAAGAAACATAAAAAGAAGGATGGTCTTTGTTGAGTCCAAATCACCCTTGTCAGGCACTTCGTCGAGAGTCTGCGCAGTGACTAAGCAACAACTACATGAACTGAATGAGTGAAGGGAGATTTGAAGTATGATTTCACTACAAAGTGTTCGTCGGTAACCCTGCACCCATTTTCTACTTGACACCTTTTTCCACTTTTTGACGTTTTTTCAGCGAAGCAGGGAAAACTTACATTCGAGTAAAGAAATCAACAAAGTAATGAAACGTACAAACACACACACAACAAACTGATACATTCACATACATACATGTATATCCATATGCATATAAATACACACACACACACACACACACACACACACATATATATATATATATATATATATATAGATATATATACATATGTATATATGGAAATAGACTCATCCACTGGGATTCGAACCCTTGCCTAGGCGGCTTACGTCTTATAAGACAAAGACCTTACTGACCATGCTATCTCGACCCTACAAAACGAAACGACTTGGTTCACGGCCCAGTCGTTCCGCCGAGGGCACTCGGACAGAACATGATACGTAATGTATTTCATCAAATCCTTTATGCAGGTTAGTCTTCCGACAAGTGTTTTATCATTTGACAATTTTTGGAAATAGACTCATCCACTGGGATTCGAACCCTTGCCTAGGCGGCTTACGTCTTATAAGACAAAGATCTTACTGACCATGCTATCTCGACCCTACAAAACGAAACGACTTGGTTCACGGCCCAGTCGTTCCGCCGAGGGCACTCGGACAGAACATGATACGTAATGTATTTCATCAAATCCTTTATGCAGGTTAGTCTTCCGACAAGTGTTTTTATCATTTGACAATTTTTGGAAATAGACTCATCCACTGGGATTCGAACCCTTGCCTAGGCGGCTTACGTCTTATAAGACAAAGACCTTACTGACCATGCTATCTCGACCCTACAAAACGAAACGACTTGGTTCACGGCCCAGTCGTTCCGCCGAGGGCACTCGGACAGAACATGATACGTAATGTATTTCATCAAATCCTTTATGCAGGTTAGTCTTCCGACAAGTGTTTTTATCATTTGACAATTTTTGGAAATAGACTCATCCACTGGGATTCGAACCCTTGCCTAGGCTAATGCTAATAAGAACATGGGTACGTGTGTTCACTTATGCAAAGTAGACCACTTGGAAAAAAGAAACTAACGAAGCAGAGCGCTTTCGTATATTACATCTTCAGTGCAACAAGTACATAGTAATAGGAATTTTTCGAAACTAAAATATTACACAAAAATCTTCCCCCCTAACATCCCTTGGCTTAGGTATATTAAAGACATTTTATGTCTTTGGCCAGAAGATAAAAATTTGCATGATTTTTAAACTAAATTAAATACCCTTGTTGATTCTATTAAATTTATTTTAGAAATTGAGAAAAATTGTACCTTATCTTTCTTAGATTGCACTATCCTACGTCATGACAATAGCCTTAAATTCAAAGTATATCGTAAACCAACCAATGTCAGTTCATATATCCATTATTATTATTCTCATCCAAATAATATTAAACGTACAGTTTTTTCTTCAATGTTTCTAAGAGCTTTTCGTATTTGTAGTCCTAAATTTATTGATGACGAAATCAGAAATGTTTTTAACATTGGGATAGAATTAAAATACCCTAAGCAATTCCTTAATGTTCCTTACAATTTTGCAAGGAAATAATCTTTAACTCCTCAGCCTAAATCACCTTTTAATTATCGTAATGTATTAGTTTTACCATTTCGAGAAAATTTGTTAAGTATCACAGAATTATTAAAAAGATTTAACGTAAAGGTAGTTTTTAAAAATGATAGTACAGTCAAACATAAGCTCATCAACAATAATATTGAAATCAAAAAGGATGCATTTATAAAATTCCTTGCAAAATGTGTAATCAATTTTACATAAGTCAAACTGCCAAACCCTTAAACATTAGAATTGAACAATATAAGAAAAATGTTAGGGATGGCAATAATTCTAGTGGAATATTCAAGCATATTGAATTAAATAATCATCCAGTTGATTGGGGTAATGCCCAGGCAATCTATTATACCAACATCATACATCATAGCAAGAAACTTAATATAGTGTAGTTTGATTTATACCACCAGTGATCTAAATACCAACCTACACAAGGGCTTATATAAACTTGATAATTTTATCTGTCAAGAAATATGTAAACTAATATCAGGTAAAATGTAACCCAGCGACTATGACCTAATGTCGCCCTACCATCAGTAGCAGACGCATTGACCCTGGCGACTATGACATAATGTCGCCCCACCATCATTAGTGTATTGACATTAACCTTCCAGGGGGTAATTGTCCGCTACCCTAATTTAAAGTCTTTGTTCCTTTTGTTATGTATATATTATCTATGCATTTCTATTACTATGTACTTGTTGCACTGAAGATGTAATATTCGAAAGCGCTCTGCTTCGTTAGTTTCTTTTTTCCAAGTGGTCAACTTTGCATATATATATATATATATATATATATATATATATATGTATACATATATATATATACTGTATATATATATATGTAAGCGGAATAGGAAACACAGGAGTCTTGGTCTTGAGTTTATTCCTGACTAGTTTCGCAGGTATGCTTTTTCAAAGGAATATGTGTACAAACGGGCTGTGGGCATTATATACATGGGGTGGACCTCACCACCTCTCCGAGTTACCATAGTTGGTGGCGAATGTGAACATCACATTGTGGCTCACGTAACAATGAAGACATTTTTACAATTAAATATGATAACACTAATAACAAAGAAATTATTAATAGAAAATGTAACAATAGTAATGATAACGATGAAGATAAATATTTAAATAATAATATTAACAAAAATGATAGTAGCAATACAGGAAATAATAACAATAAAATAAAAGTAATAGTAATAAAAACAATAATAAGAATAAAAACGATAATACTAATAACCAAGAAATTAAAATTATTAATATTATTATTATTATTATTATTATTATTATTATTATTATTATTATTATTATTATTATTATTATTATTATTATTATTATTAATATTAATTATGACAATAATGGTGAAAACAATGATAATAAAAACGAAAAATTAATAAATATTTAAATAGTAACAATAATAATAACAATAATGATAATAAAGATAATGAAAGTAATAATAATAATAAGAATAAAAACGTAATGATAAAATTATAAATATATAATGATAGAAGTAATAAATAAATAATTATAATAACAATGATAATAATAATAGTGTTGAAAATAAATATTAACAAATAGCATTAAAAGAATAAATCATGATAAAAAGTTGGGGCAAGGTAGCATGGAGGAACTTCAGAGTGAAAGGAAGAAAGCTGGAGAGGGTAGGCCGAAGTGGGAAAAAGGTATCTACTTAGGGTCACATCGGCCTACCCTCTCCAGCTTTCTTCCTTTCACTCTGAAGTTCCTCCATGCTACCTTGCCCCAACTTTTTATCATGATTTATTCTTTTAATGCTATTTGTTAATATTTATTTTCAACACTATTATTATTATCATTGTTATTATAACTATTATTTATTTATTACTTCTATCATTATATATTTATAATTTTATCATTACGTTTTTATTCTTATTATTACCATCTTTTATTATTATTACTTTCATTATCTTTATTATCATTATTGTTATTATTATTGTTACTATTTAAATATTTATTAATTTTTCGTTTTTATTATCATTGTTTTCACCATTATTGTCATAATTAATATTAATAATAATAATAATAATAATAATAATAATAATAATAATAATAATAATAATATTAATAATAATAATAATAATAATAATTTTAATTTCTTCGTTATTAGTATTATCGTTTTTATTCTTATTATTGTTTTTATTACTATTACTTTTATTTTATTGTTATTATTTCCTGTATTGCTACTATCATTTTTGTTAATATTATTATTTAAATATTTATCTTCATCGTTATCATTACTATTGTTACATTTTCTATTAATAATTTCTTTGGTATTAGTGTTATCATATTTAATTGTAAAAATGTCTTCATTGTTACGTGAGCCACAATGTGATGTTCACATTCGCCACCAACTATGGTAACTCGGAGAGGTGGTGAGGTCCACCCCATGTATATAATGCCCACAGCCCGTTTGTACACATATTCCTTTGAAAAAGCACACCTGCGAAACTAGTCAGGAATAAACTCAAGACCAAGACTCCTGTGTTTCCTATTCCGCTTACATCAACCTGTCAGAATGTCTAAACATATATATATATATATATATATATATTCACACACACACACACACACATATATATATATATATATACATATGTATATATATATATATATATATATATATTTTTATATACATTACTTTCGCGACTGTCCATTTCCACCCCGGCGCTTCTCTAAGCCAACTGAAAAAAGCCTGACGTTTCTCGGGCAAAATCCTTAAATATATTAGATTTATTACATCAGCTTCGAATGAACGGCATTAAAACTTTTGTGGCAAATTATCCATATCTCGAGCCAAGGCCTTGATGGAATCGAGATGCGTTCTTGTTCGAACCCGCCATTCAGCTCTCAGAGCTTCATAGCGTCTAAGAACCTAATCATTAATGTCGCAATGGCTTCTGTACTATGATCTGATTGATTTTTTTTTTCAATGTCGGTGCTTTCATTCACGTAGGAGAGCTACGAAGGTGAAACAAATAGCTTGGCAATAACCAGATTGAAAAGAATAACTGGGGTGTCTAGAAACAGAGGGGCATCCCCGCCACTTTTACTGGATCTAAGTTGGTTATGTTTTCGGTTGCCTCTCCAATGGGAGACCTCGCATCTGGAAAAGAAAAGACTAAACAATTCTTAAGAACTAATAAAAACAGGAGCCATGAGCAGTGTGTTGTGATTAACAGAAAACATGTTTGTCAAAGAAAACAGGGATGATCTGTGACATTGGGAACATAAAAGGTTGCAAGGAGGAGGAGGAGGAGGAGGAGTTAGTGACAGGACACAAGAGGCAGTGGAATCAGGATCTGCGACACCCTTTGCCTCTCTTCTCCTCGGAGTAGCGACCAATAGCTCCTCTTTCTATTTTATATATATATTTTTTTTTTATTTATTATTATTATTATTATCTTTTTTTTTTTGCATTAGACACTAATACTCACTACCATCATGTTTTCTACCATCAGTATCATCAACAACTTCATCATCACTATAATTATCATTATCACAACCAATCATCATCATCACCATCACCATCATCATCTTCATCATAATTACAACCATCACCACAACCGCCATCCACATCAGCACCACCAACATCAACAACCCCAGTGACATTAAAACAATTATCTCCTCCACCAATCACTGGTAATATCCTCACTTCATCTGTCACCCTCACTATATCACCACCATCACTTCATTATCACCACCCTCTCCCTTCCACTCCCTCTACTATCCTTCTTCCTTGGCTCAGTACCCATGCCAACACTAATCAAGCCAACCACAACAACAATAACTCTTCCAACGCTGACAACATCGCGGCTGCATTGTCCAACCCTGCCAACATGATTTTTTTTTTTCAAAGATTAACTTTGCTGAGAAGTATTATTTCTTTTTCTTTTTCTTTTTTACACTGAGAGCGTCATTGATGTCGTCGTCGTTGTAGTGGACGTCGTCGTCATGGTCATTGCCATCGTCGTCGACGTCGATGTCTTCGTTGCTGTCGTCCATGGTCCACGTTGTCATCGTCCAAGTCGTCTAGTCGTAAATGTTGTCGTCGACGTCGTCGTCTCCAAATGTTTTTTTTTTTTTTATCTTAAATTTCTCTTCCTTCCATTTTCATCTCCCTTCTTCCGTCGGATGTTTCCCATTTCCTCTTTATCGCGTTTCTCTGATTCTGATGTCTGCTCTTAGTTTCCGTTTCCTACTTTCAAAACAGTGACAGTGACGTTTGTGACAAGTTTTATGACAGTTTAATGACATTGTCCAGAGATTATACTCTCCTCCCCTCCCCTCAACTGAATAAAATCGCTTGGTCACCGTCAGATCCTGTTACAGTGTACTTGAGGTTAATCCTCTGCTGTACCAGGTTGTACTTTAACCTTTGTTTTGCTTGTCGCTGGGCTATTTCCTTCTCTTCCATGGCAGCCCCACGGTAACAAAGGGTAAATTGGTTAATCCCTCTCTGATGCGGGACATGTTTTTCTTCTTCTTCTTCTTCTTTATATTTCTATCTTATTATTCTTTTTTTTTTCAAGTCATTCTTTTTCTCGTGACCCCTCCTCCATCTCCCTCCACGCCCACGATGAGATCAGGGCGTGTGACGAGAAGTGGAATACGAAAGCTTCTTGTCCTGTGACGTCACAAGTGCTCGTTGGGACAAAGCTCGAGACACGCTTCTGCATTTTCCCACCAGCTTCTTCAACACAGAAACACTTTTCGTCTCAAATATTATCCTTTTATTCTAGCTAACGGCAGATGATTTCACCCAGCTGAGAGGTGTACCTGAAAAATAAACCCATCCCATTCCTTAACTGAATGAAATCGTCTGGAATTAGCAAGAATAAAAATACCACAAACCTCGCCACCGACTACATCAGCTGATACGACGAGAATTAATCCCAGCTCAGTTTACAACCGAACAAACAGATAGCACAACTCGCTCCCATTAATTCCTTTACTATCAAAGGGGTCAAGAGCAGCTGATTGAAATAGCCTGATGGCCGTCAGGATAAGGGAAAAAGTGCCACCAGGTGAGGAAGGCTTAGACGAGATGAGAGTAGAGATACACTCACTCAGCCCTGTTCTCTGGGACCTCGTTTTGATTTCATCTCTGAAATTAATTAGTTTCTCGCTGATACCCGCTACAAGGGAGATAAAATTTCGTTCTTGGTAAGATATATATGTACACACACACATACACACACACACACATACATACACGCACACACACACACACACACACACACACACACACACACACACACACACACACACACATACATACATACACGCACACACACACACACACACACACACACACACACACACACACACAAACACATACACAAATACACACACACACACACACATACATACATACATACACGCACACACACACACACACACACACACACACACACACACACACATATATATATATATATATATATATATATATATATATACATACATACATACATATATGTATATATATATATATATATATATATATATATATACATATATATGTATAAGTATATATTATGATGATACGGTTTAACGTCACAAACTACCCCCTAACGGAAGGCTACTACGGTGCCCCTTACAGAGGACTTTATAGCGTGGGATTTAATGAACCAGAATGCCTTTGGTTCAACTTCGCCGGTGGCAAATTGCAATTCGAGTCCTGACAGTGGGCGACATGGAGAGGATGTCACTAGTGGGCAAAGTATTCCGTCACGAAACGGTGATTAACTATGGTCACACCAATGAATGTATCGTCAATACTGCCAAGGATGACCCAAGCCAGATCTACAGCCAATTGCTCTGGCAGTCACACAGCGTTATATTAAACTCAAATAAATCGCCAACATTACCATCATGCCATCTGGTGGCCAAGTCAGAAATTATAAAACTGGACAACAATGGCAGACACAACAAAAACGTTAGAATTTACTTTCATATATCTATTCAATAAAGAATCATACATTCCTATTGTAGCTATGTAATACTGGTAATGACTCCAAAGACGATGAAAGATTGTAATCTTCAAGTCATGCACCAAATAGTCATTAGTACGAGATTTTCTTTTCCATCTGCTGCATTTGGTATTTCATTATTATATAAGTAATTACATAAGTTCATAAATATCACTTACATCTTGAGTCAAATAAATATCTTTGAAATGAGCGCAATTTTTCTAGGCTGAGTAGGTCTTAAATAGCCAACGAACTGCACGAGGAGAATAAAATTTTCAAGAATCAGTTATTATTCTAAAGGATTGAATTGTCATATATCGATAATAACATATCCATCATAGATTCATATCTAAACATAGCGGCAACAACCATAATGGCTCAGATGAATATTGATAACATTTCTCGAAAGCAATTTCAAGAATCAATTGATATTCTGAAGCACAAAAGTATTATATGCCACATGATCATTTGCAACATAAAGATCATTATAAATGAGCAATTAAACATAACAACAACCCTACTGTGGGTGCTCAGATGAATATTTATAACATTTCTCGCCAACACAGTCGGATCAAGTGAATTTGCACATAATTGGCTCAGACGAGCCGTGTCGACGACAAAAACCTCGAATACGCTCGCATTTGTGACCACCGAGAGAAGCCTCAAAGGCGTCGCCGAGCGAGCGAGCGAGGCTTCTGTGCCAAGAGCAGCGGGTGGTCACACAAATACTGTGGTTTACGGAAAATATTCTGTGGTTGGAGCGTCTACTTTTGCGGGCGGAGAAGTCGAGGCATAACAAGTTTCGGTTCTAGCTGATGCTAGACGATATTATTCAGCTAAAAGCAACAACTACCGGCTAAGAGGTTCATCAGTATTAATTTCCTTCTTAACTCTGGACTACAAAAATTTCCTGCCCATTCCTTTGCGTGTTTGACGTGAGGACGCGATTATTTATGTATTTGAAAATATGCCCACATGCATCTATGTATATACCCAGACAGGTACGAGGAAGAATTTATGCTCTCCCATTTGGTAGGGAGTTATTTAAAGGGGTATAGAAACTCATTCAGATGCCAAACCCACTCGCTTACGAGCACAAACACATACAAACATAAACACAAACACACACATACACACACACACACACACACACACACACACACACACACACACACACACACACACACACACACACACACACACACACACACACACACACACACACACACACACACACACACACACACACACACACACACACGTACACACCAACCCAGGCATTGTCCTAGATTCGGCCACAAACACGGTGCTTTTTTCAGTCGAAATCTTGTAGTCGTTTACAAATCTGCTCATTCTGTTCACACATTGCCCAGAGATGAAACATTTGGATACGATTTTCATCATCATTATAAATGAACAATTAAACATAACAACAACCACACTGTAGGTGCTCAGATGAATATTTATAACATCTCTCGCCAACACAGTCGGTTCAAGTGAGTTTGCACATAATTGGCTCAGACAAGCCTTCAGGACGTGAACCTCTGTGGGAATCTGTGCTTCTTACCCACGCCCAGGAGGAGGACCTGGGGAACCTCTTCGACATCAAGATAGAGTAGGACTCGACTGCTGCGAGTTCTCATGTAGATGAAACTATCTCTATCTCTCTCTCTATATATATCTCTCTCTCCATATATACATGCATGCGTACATACATACACACATATATGTGTATGTGTACATATATAAATATATATATATATATATATACATATATATATACATATATATATACATATATATATATATATATATATGATAATAAGAACACGGGAACGTGTGTTCACTTATGCAAAGTAGACAACTTGGAAAAAGAAACTAACGAAGCAGAGAGTTTTCGTATATTACATCTGCATACGACGTCAAATTATTTCGAATGTGTGCCCCTTCCGTACCGGATGGCAAAATTTCTTTGTATTGCTGTTACCGTTAAGCTATTTCATTCATCTCCAGAGCTCAAAAGTCACACTAAGAAGAAGAAAAAAAAGGTCTTCCATGGGTTTTCCTGTCTGCCACAAGGTAAAGGCTCAATGGTAAAAGCTCATCTCATTTGGACCCTGAAGCACACGAAGGCATTATCCCATGACTAACGAGTGCCACCAGACGACTCTATTCATTTCTGCGTCCCCCACCCTAACCCCCTCAATGGTGACAAATATTTCATATAAAGAAAAAGCGAAAAAAAAAGAAAGAAAAAAAAAGGTCATGATGGGGGAAGCCAAGAACAAAGCTAAGGAGGCAAATGTGCATCCAAAACCTCCATTCTATGTTATGGATATATATTAATATTAATCACTTTATCCCCCGTTCCCTCCCAGTACTGACGGACCGCCATCTAGCGACCATGGTTGGTCCATGTCAGCATTCGGTGGATTCGTTGACTCGATCCATCGGATTTCAAAGCAGATGTACAGTCACGAGCAAAAGTTTGGACTCATGCTACAGTTTTCATAGCGTCAATACATTTTTTTTTGTACGTGATGTATTTTCCTATGGAGTATTTAGCTTACATAATTTTCTTGATTATATGTCTTAAAAATTCGGACAAAGATTTTTATTTTTTATCATGGAAAACTCTGGATGGGTACAAAATTTTGCTCGACACTGTACATGACTGGGTGGTGTAGTAAGTTCCATCCTTTCTCGATAGCGGCAGTTCTTATCTAGAACAAAATGCATTTAGCAATTTTTGCTACTGTTCTTATAATTTGATCTTGTACTGTTTGTTGATAGGAAATCCTATGTATACGGAAGAGATAGGTATGTCCCTATACTTTTGTATATTGATAGTTCGTATATTAAAGCTACAGTCACTCACTCGTGCTGTCTTGGTTCTGTACAATATTTTCATAATTTTTTTCATATTTCCTTTCGTATCATCAAAAGGCAGATGTGGAGGGAGTGAACATGAGGGGACGTCCTAGGATGAGGTGGATGGATGGGGTGAAGGGGGCTTTGGGGAAGAGGGGAATGTCTGTTGAGGAAGGACGGGAGAGGACAGAAGACAGGGGTGAATGGAGAATGGTTGTATATGGATGATGTTGTGATGCATGAGGTGGAATGGGTGGGGGGATGGGGAGTGAGGTAGTATGTGTGAGCAAAATTTGACGCAGCCCGAAGCGATTTCTCCCCGTCTTCTCCTTTTATGCATGGGGGGGGGGGACGGAGAGGGGGGGGGGTCGCCGATTTAATGAAGCGGCCTTGCTGTGGATGTGCTGTGTCTTGCGACACTGCTTCTGACCCAGGGCAGTGGACAAGGTGCGGGGGTGACCCGTCAGCCAGGAGGTGCTAAGTGAAGTGGGAGGGTGGTGGGGTGTGGAGGGTATTCAGGGATGGAATGGGTGGGAATGAGTTCATGCCTTTTCCTTTTTGGATACCTCCCTTGTAAGGGGGAAAAAGCCTTGGTATATGTATGTATGTATCATCGAAACATGTCTTTCGTTTAGAGAAAATTTTCCTCGCTGTTTAGTTTCCGTACATTCGAATCTTCGCATGTCGGAGTTTCGTAAATAGGGAATCCCCTATTTCCAAGTGACAAGAATTTGGGAAGGGGGAGGAGAGGGAGACGTCAGGCTCTGACGACGTGACGTCATGAGCTCATGACCGGGCGGTGACATGACAGGGCACGTTCGCTGTTCCCACGTCCTCAAATGATGCCCTTGAGGAACGCCCACGAGACATTCTTTGAACTGATCACGTCACTTGTTTATTTTCTTTTTATAATGAGGAGAACAGAATATTTTAGTCATCGCTTAGAACCAAATTGAACCATCTGGTGATAATCACACTAAAAGTGACAAATTGCCTCACCATCATGAACAAGTTGGCCGAGATCTATTTCATTCTTCAGCACGTAGTCCTACTCTTGACTGAATAGCGCCGTCAGGAGTTAGCGAAAAAGAAAGTGATAAAAGTGCATCTTCGCGGGAGGATTTCGAAATAATCCTCATTGCCAACACGGTGGGGGGTGGGGTGGGGGCAAATTTAGTAGCCGCCAGTACTATTATAAGCGACTTGTCAACTCCCCCTTCGCCTTGCCCAATGTCACCGGAAAGTTGGTAAACTTGCCTCCAAACTCTCCTGGTGTCAACACTCACTTGCCCTTAGGTAAGTTAACTTGCCGTTGGCACTAGCGGCCACTAAATAGCTAGGCCCCGTGTCAACGAGGCTATAGTCTCAATAGCTTTGCTAGATGGTCCATCACCTTGCATGCTAGTTATCGTCAGACCCCTTTTACAGCCTCTTTCGATTTGCCCTCTCCTCCCCTGGAGGAACTTTCCCCTTTGTCGTGACACTTGTTGGGCTCTTTCTGCATTCATCTCTGATTTCGTAAATAGATTATATAACCAATGCATACTTAAGAATGATCTTTTTCTCCTATTTTTAATGCATCCTAACGGTTCTCGATAAGGAGCGTGTCACTATCGATCATGTTCAAAACTGACTCAATAATTGTTTCGTTACAATTTTTTTTTGAAAAAACGGCCATTTGTAGAATTTCAATGATCAAGGGGTACAATCATTATTTATCTATTTATGTATCTATTTCATTTTATTGGTTTTATTTTATTTTATTTACCTATTTATTTATCTAATTGTTTATCTAATCTATTTACAGTATATATATATATATATATATATATATATATATATATATTGAGAGAGAGAGAAAGAGAGAGAGAGAGAGAGAGCGAGAGAGAGAGAGGAGAGAGAGAGAGAGAATCTCTGTAGTATGGACTACATGTGTCGAACCCAGGGCAGCCTTCCGTACATGGGATCAGGCCGATCAGCCACAGTTGGACACATCCACTTTTCTTATCTTCGATGTGACGTTTTTGGCCAAAGAACGAAGGACGAACAGCACCACCAGCAACAGCACCAGCAGCACCACCAGCAACACCAGCACCAACACCAGCACAAGCGACAGTAGCAATAGCAACAGTAGAAGCAGCAGCAATAAGAATAACAAGAACAAGATCAGCAAAAGTAGCAGGAGCAACAGTAGACGTAACAGGAGCAACAAGAACAAGGAGAAGAAGAAAAACGAGAACAAACACAAGGAGAAGGAGAAGGAGAAAGAGAAGGAGAAGAAGGAGAAGGAGGAGAAGGAGAAGAAGGAGAAGAAGAAGAAGAAGAAGAAGAAGAAGAAGAAGAAGAAGAACGCGAAGAAGAAGAAGAAGAAGAAGAAGAACGCGAAGAAGAAGAAAAACGCGAAGAAGAAGAAAAACGCGAAGAAGAAGAACGCGAAGAAGAAGAAAAACGTGAAGAAGAAAAAACGCGAAGAAGAAGAACGCGAAGAATAACGCGAAGAAGAAGAAGAAGAAGAAGAAGAAGAAGAAGAAGAAGAAGAACAACAACAACAACAACAACAAGAGAAAATCATGTCGCGTTGGCAGTTCAAGTCCTTCTGGACTTGTTCCTATCTTAGATGCAACTGAGGACGCCCAAGGGCAGCTCCAGATAGTTCTTGCACACGCGAGAACAGAATTCTTACCCAAAAGGGTCCCTTACCCGACTCCGGATTTCAGCCCCAATTTCGGAGTCACTTCTAGCGATAGGTAACTGTGACCTAACCTGACCGTAAATAGACTAATCTAACCATGAATAACTTTCCTAACTTTAACTCACTTAATATCTAATATATACTAAGCTTAACACACACACACATTTCCATATATATACATACATATATACATATATATATATACATATATATATATATATATATATATATATATATGTTGATGTAAGCGGAATAGGAAACACAGGAGTCTTAGTCTTGAGTTTATTCCTGACTAGTTTCGCAGGTATGCTTTTTCAAAGGAATATGTGTACAAACGGGCTGTGGGCATTTTATACATGGGGTGGACCTCACCACCTCTCCGAGTTGCCATAGTTGGTGGCGAATGTGAATATCACATTGTGGCTCATGTAACAATGAAGACATTTATACAATTAAATATGATAACACTAATACCAAAGAGATTAATAATAGAAAATGTAACAATAGTAATGATAACGATGAAGATAAATATTTAATTAATAATATTAACAATAATGACAAAAATGATAATAGCGGAAATAATAACAATAAGATAAAAGTAATAATAATAAAAACACTAATAAAAATAAAAATAATAATACTAATAACCAAGAAATAAGAAATTATTAATAGTAATCATGACAATAGTGAAAACAATGATAATAAAAACGAAAAATTAATTAAATGTTTAAATAGTAACAATAATAATAACAATAATAATAATAAAGATAATGAAAGTAATAATAATAAAGATGGTAATAATAAAAATAAAAATGTAATGATAAAATTATAAATATAATGATAGAAATAATAAATAATAGTTATAATAACAATGATAATAATAATAGTGTTGAAAATAAATAGTAACAAATAGCATTAAAAGAATAAATCATGATAAAAAGTTGGGGCAAGGTAGCAGGGAAGAAAATAGGACACTTGACCACCAACAGAACCAAGACGAACCGTGACAATAGCATCGTTTACAAAATTCCCTGCAAAGGATGTGACTGTGCATACTACGGAGAGACATACAGAGGACTTAACAACAGACTCAAGGAACACAAAGCGGACATTAGACACCACCGAGAAACCAACGCTCTAGTTAACCACATTGACACAGAGGGACATTTGCCTAACTGGGAGGGTTCCACCATTCTAGCTAAAGGACTACACAAGAAACAACGGAAAATAATTGAATCACTTTACATTGCCAACCACAAAAACACAAACAAGAGAACTGGTGACTCGAAATGGACAAAATCTACCGCGACACTTGCCCTCCAAGAATGGCTTCCCAGACCCCCCGACCCTAAGTAGATACCTTTTTCCCACTTCGGCCTACCCTCTCCAGCTTTCTTCCTTTCACTCTGAAGTTCCTCCATGCTACCTTGCCCCAACTTTTTATCATGATTTATTCTTTTAATGCTATTTTATTTTCAACACTATTATTATCATCATTGTTATTATAACTATTATTTATTATTTCTATCATTATATTTATAATTTTATCATTACATTTTTATTTTTATTATTACCATCTTTATTATTATTACTTTCATTATCTTTATTATTATTATTGTTATTATTATTGTTACTATTTAAACATTTAATTAATTTTTCGTTTTTATTATCATTGTTTTCACTATTGTCATGATTACTATTAATAATTTCTTATTTCTTGGTTATTAGTATTATTATTTTTATTTTTATTAGTGTTTTTATTATTATTACTTTTATCTTATTGTTATTATTTCCGCTATTATCATTTTTGTCATTATTGTTAATATTATTAATTAAATATTTATCTTCATCGTTATCATTACTATTGTTACATTTTCTATTATTAATCTCTTTGGTATTAGTGTTATCATATTTAATTGTATAAATGTCTTCATTGTTACATGAGCCACAATGTGATATTCACATTCGCCACCAACTATGGCAACTCGGAGAGGTGGTGAGGTCCACCCCATGTATAAAATGCCCACAGCCCGTTTGTACACATATTCCTTTGAAAAAGCATACCTGCGAAACTAGTCAGGAATAAACTCAAGACTAAGACTCCTGTGTTTCCTATTCCGCTTACATCAACCTGTCAGAATGTCTCAACAAAATATATATATATATATATATATATATATATATATATATATATATATATGAAAAAAACAGTAAAAGCAAAATAAAAAAATCGAAAACCAAAATGACCACGGAGGGCCGACCCGGAAAGACATTAACAGAGCCCCCTCCCCACACCACCACCACCACCACCATACGCAGAAACAAACAGGATAAATCTCATCAGCCCAAAAGGAGTTACGTCGTGTTGGAAGGAAGCGTCATTCTCTCTCTCTCTCTCTCTCTCTCTCTCTCTTTCTGAGAGAGAGAGAGAGAGGGAGTGACGCCAGCGTAGTGGGAGTCAGGGATTAGGGATTCATGCCTGTGATCGACATCTGAGTGACTCCCACGCAGAAAGCTTGCGTGATTGGCCCTCATGTAAGGTTTGCCCACGCGTTTAACTTCCTCTTGACCCGCCAGGCGAATAAACTGACGCAGAGTTTTGTGTGCGGCAAACTCAGTCACATACATACAGGATATGCACACACATAGATTCACGTGCGCAGACATGGGCACACAAATTTAAGTTCGTACGGTATATGCATACACTTTTGTACATTTACCTACACATACTCGACTTGTTAGTGTACTCGTTAAAAGTCAAAGGTCGGTCGGCGACCCAGTTCCAAGTTTCACTTATAGTACAATCCATTACTACCACCCTTGAGCAAGGAGATGGTGTGTGTGGGTATGTGTGTGTGTGTATGTGTGTGTGTGTGTGTGTGTGTGTGTGTGTGTGTGTGTGTGTGTGTGTGTGTGTGTGTGTGTGTGTGTGTGTGTGTGTGTGTGTGTGTGTGTGTGTGTGTACACGCGCGCGCGTTATAAACACGAATAAAAACGCGGGATACACGGAGTAAGAGGAGTGAGAAAGAAGTAGGAGAGTCGAGTAATAATCACTACTAAAACGCAACTCGGACGAGACGAAAATTCCTCCTCTGCATTAATGAACCAGGAACAGATAAGGCTCTCTCTCTCTCTCTCCTCGTCGAAGCCATTGTAATCAGGAACGACTACGAGGAAGCGGAAACGCTTTTCATGCAAAGTGGAGAGGGTGTCTGCAGGTCAATTTCTCGATTCTGATAAGGCGAGATAATGAGACGGTTCCTGCAACACGGTCGAGGGAGAGGTTTCATGTCTATGGACACGAAATGAGGCGGACGATTTAGATAACCATACGCTGGTGTCCGAAAAGGAAAATTGAAAAAGCGTGGTGGGGGTTGGAGAGATGGAGAGAGGGAGACAGACAGGCAGGGAGAGGAGATTTTGGATGTGAAAATAACAGATCGCAAGGCAAAATACTATCATGCAACATGGATATATATATATATATATATATATATATATATATATATATTATATATATATATATACATATATATATATATATATATATATATTTATATATGATATACCGTATATATACAGTATACCAAGAAGTTTTCCCCATTATAGAAGGTGTAGCTAAACCAATTTCAACTCCCTTCCACCACCCTTTCCACCCCTCCTATCTCAGCCCCTCATGGATGACGGGTCATCCCTGCATCCGCCAAATGCCTTGGGTCAAATGCAATGCAGCAAGACACAGTATATCCACAGCAAGGCTGCTTCACGTCATCGGCGACCCCTTCCCCTCTCCGTCTCCTCATGTGTGAAGACAGGGAGAAATCCCTTCGTGCTGCGTCAAAATATCATTCACACATAAGCACCCTTTACCCCCCCTCCCCCCTACTTTGCATAACAGTATCATCCATACAAAGTCGATTTCCACTCATTCTTCTCTCTTGCCTTCACCCTTCCTTGTTCAACAGACATTCTCCTCTTGTTCAACGCCCACTTTACCCCATCCATCCATATCATCCTCGGTCGTCCTCTTAAGTTCACTCCCTTCACTACTGCCTTCCACACAGCTTTTACTAATATTTCATCGCCCATTCATTTCATGTGTCCAAAACACCCCAATAATCTTTCATCAGCGCTATCTGCCATCTCCGTTTCCATTTCCACTCTCCTCCTCACCTCCTCGTGCCTCACTCTATCCAACCTAGTAACCCCTACCGTGCTTCTCAGACATTTCATTTCAAATACATTTAAACATTTCGTTTCTGCTTCTCATAAATTCCAAGTCTCTACTCAATGCAATCCCGTCGGCACAATCACCTTATCATGAAAGCTCCTCTTTACATCAATTCCCAGTTGCCTATCTCTCATATATATATATATATATATATATATATATATATATATATATACATATATATATATATATATATATATATATATATATATGCATACATATACAAGATATGTAAAGATGTGGGTTCAAAGACCCTTACACAAAGTGCTGATCATAAACATTCGCTGAAAGTACCATACGAGTACGTATGTGCAAGCCTCACCCATGGTTGAGAGCTTCCACGAACAACCGCACACTCACGCCGGGGCCATCGGGCTCTGCCTGGCGTTGCTGGCTGGGTAAAGGGCGCTGCGCACCAGTCACGGCTCAGAGTCCCTCTATACAGAGAGAGCTTTAACATAGCCGTGGAATGGCCACAAAATGGTGGCGGGTCCGTTGCTGTCGTAACTCTCTAGATAAAGTGACTCTGTACAAAGGGACTGTTGGTTCATCCGAATGCACATCACCCCGGCACGTTCGTTGAACAAGCACAATAAGTTAGAAGAGTCAACAAGAACAAGGAGTAAGCGCCAGCGGAAATGGTTTGGCCACAAAATGACCTTCTGGGTAACTGATATCTATCCTATTGTCATGTCACAACTGTCTGTATAAAGTGACTCTGATCAAGACACCCCTGTGAGTCCTCCTTTGGTTGGCAACAGCCCGCTGGTCATGCCCCCCCCCCCAGCAATAGACCACAACAGAACTCAGTTTGAACACAATCCCTTCCTTCCCTTTGTGTGGACAGAGAGCTCACGACGAAGGTAAAGCCCGACCTTTTTCTATTCGAGTCATGCAACCCTGGTCGTTTCAATTCATCCAAACACTGATATGTAAGGTCATTAGATATTCTGTGTGTAGCATAATATATAACATGTATATATACATATATATACATGTATATATACATATATACATATATACATACACATATACATATATATACACATGTATATATACATATATATACATGTATATATACATATATGTATATATATATTATATATATATATATATATATATATATATATACACATATGGAAGTAATGACATATACCTGTTTGTGGTGGTCTTGATCGATGGCCAGAGGATTTGCCCGTTTTCCAATCCCGTTTACTCCTCAGCTCGATCAGGAAGTGCAGCACTGAAGGAAACACACTGGCTCTAGATTTAAACCCGGATCTTAACTTGAACTATATTTCTGACACCTTTTTTAGATATTGATCTCTGACCACAGGCATTTGCTCCCTTCCTCCTCGTATTACGTTCAACCGATAACAACAAAGAATCAGTCCCACACAAGCACAATCGAACAAGGGTCAAATGTTTCTTCCCAGGGAGAACTATGGAAGAGCCCGAGGATCATTGTCAGCCGCTGGGGGGATACTGGTTCTCCACTCAGTGAAACTTGAGGGAGCTGAGGTAAAAGGGACAACAAAATTTTGCATGAGTGATGGACGTGGGATGGATGCAAGGTGGATGCATGCCCTGCCATACCAGTCCACCTATAAAGAGGCATGGGCCTTTTGATATCTTTATATATGTACTTGCGTGCGCGCGCGCGCGTGTGTGTGTGTGTGTGTGTGTGTGTGCGTGTGTGTGTGTGTGTGTGTGTGTGTGTGTGTGTGTGTGTGTGTGTGTGTGTGTGTGTGTGTGTGTGTGTGTGTGTAAGTGCGAGTGATTACATCTATGCATGCATTTGCACGTATTCAACTCCCGTAACTGAGAATACCGTCCACTTAGCTGTTTTGTTTCATTGCTGCATCAAACCCGAACTTTTTTTCTTCACAACAAATCTTCTCCAAACCGCAAACTGTGACTTTATGGGCCAATGCATGAAGAGACCTAATTAGACCTCCTGGTGGGCTGAAGTTAACGTAGAAGGGGGGGGGGAAGGGAGGAGTAGGGATGAGGGAGGTGGAGGTGGATATGGGAGGTAGAGAAAGAGGGAGAGGGCCAGGAAGAAGGAGTGAGGGTGAGGGAGGAGGATGCGTATGAAGGAGGTACAGAAAGGAGGAAAGGGGAAGGAAGAAGGAGTAAGGAGGAGGGAAGTGGGAGGTGGATGAAGGAAGTAAAGAAAGAAGGAAAGGGAAAGGAAAAAGGAGTAAGGAGGAGGGAAGTGGGAGGTGGATGAAGGAAGTAAAGAAAGAAGGAAAGGGAAAGGAAAAAGGAGTAAGGAGGAAGGAAGAGGGAGGAGGAAGTGGATGGAGCAAACAGAGAAAGGAGAAGAGGGGTAGGAAAAAGGAGTAAGGAGAAGGGAAGAGGGAGGAGAAAGTGGATGGAAGAGACAGAGAGGGAAGGAGAGGGGGTGGAAGAAGGAGCAAACAGGAAGGAGGAGATAGATGGAGGAGGCAGAAAAAGGGAAAAAGGCGGAGGAGCAAGAGGAGAAAGAGGAGATAAGGGGAAGCAGGAGGAGGAAGAGGATGAGGAGGAAGAGAAGGAGGAGAAATGGGAAAAGGATGAGGACAAGAAGGAAAAGGAGACGAATAGGAAGAAGAAAAGAAAAAAGAGAAGGAGAAAAAGAGGTGGAGGAGGAGAAAATGAGGAGAAGAAAAAGTAAAGGGAAGAGACAAAGGGA
>NC_134782.1:28730239-28735239 GCF_046742065.1 Oratosquilla oratoria
GTCAAATCACTTTTCCACATAACTTCAACTTAACTGAAAAAAATGGTTAACTGAATACATACATGCATACTTGTACATTCAACTTTCAAAATGGCAACGCTTCTCCCTAAGTATTTAAGTAAAACAGATGTTTCTTACGAGTTCCTGTATTTTCACGTGAATAAACAAGAGCATAGGCAGCACTGTATACAGGATGATGACCGTTCGAGAAGGAACTTCCTTTGGGTTTGGGTTGGCCACTGCAAGACACTATCACGGGTCACGTGACCTTTTCTCACCAAGATTCGTGGGGTCTCGCTTTGCTGCCACGAAATGTTCACTCATATCTACCGTTTGAAGTGTTTGGTGCTCACTCGATACTCTGGTGGCAGACACGAGATGACAAATCTCCGATTAATTACTCTGCTTTTCTTCCTTTATTCCTCCTCCCTCTCCTTTTCCACCTGCTCCTCCTGCTCCTTCTCTTCTTTCTCCTTCTTCTCTTTTTTTTCCTCCTCGTCCTCCTCCTCCTCCTCTTCCTCTTCCTCTTTTATTTCTTCCTTCTCTTCTTTCTCCTTCTTCTCTTTTTTTTCCTCCTCGTCCTCCTCCTCCTCGTTTTCCTCTTCCTCTTCCTCTTCCTCTTATATTTCTTCCTTCTCCTTTTCTTCCTCCTTCTTCTATCCTCCCTACACAGTGACAAATAAGCAGTTCCATATCAATATAAGACAAGCAGTACTACAATTTTTTCTTCTGACATGTACATATAGAAAAACACATGTGCTGTTGCCAGTTCCCATGGGGTTACGGGTTTACTATTTGTGAAACCCGAAACAAGAGAGAACGAGTTATACTTGCTCTAGCAGCACGATGAGGATAAATCACTCAGATATTGATCATTTTACCTCAGCTCATATAATTGGGTTTCCCCCACATTCGCTGATGAGTGGATTTAACAAAGAAGAGTAGGTTTTCTACACCTTCGCTGATGAATGGGCATAGCAAAGAAGAATTGGTTTTCCCCACGTTTGCTAATGAGCGAGTATGGCAAAAAAAAAAAAAGGTTTTCTACACATTCGCTGGTGAGTGGGTATAGGAAAGAGGAACAGAATAGCTTGGCGGAAGTCAGATTGTAAACGAAAAGAGCCACCCGGTATGAAAGTAGTCAACAGAGACTGAATATGACCCGTTCTTTACCAGAGTAATACTACAGAGATGTGAATAAAATCACCTGGCGGCAACCAGAACATGAAGACAAGTGCCCCCCGGTGCGGGAGGGGGGGCGGTTCAGCTGAAGGAGCGTGGTCGACGCACTTCCTCCAGCACTTGCCCCATCTGCCGGCGGTGCACAAGGGCCAAATTTGCATACGAATTGCCCCCTGAAGCAGCGTTTCCCAGGGATGAGCCCTTCTGTGCGCCCTCCTTTGATGAACCGCTCAAGGATCTTCACCATTCCTCTGTATTAGTCCATGTTTTCTATATACAACAGACTCCCGAGCTTGTTCCAAGTCAACGGCACACAAGAATGTCTACAACAGTCTGGCGGTAGCCACAACAAAAGGATATGTGCTCTCTTCCCCCCCCTCCCCCAACTCTTGGGGGAGCAGGGGAAGGGTGTAAAAGTACGTACCGGCACGGAGGGCAAGTGTCAGTGAACGACTCTAGGCGTGAACTCCTTAATGTTGCTTGCAGGAAACTAGGTGCGAAAGAAATAGCACTCGCGTATACGTATACGCGCACGTGTGTGTGTGTGTGTGTGTGTGTGTGTGTGTGTGTGTGTGTGTGTGTGTGTGTGTGTGTGTGTGTGTGTGTGTGTGTGTGTGTGTAAGAGAGAGAGAGAGAGAGAGAGAGAGAGAATGTGTGTGAACAAGGACCTGAAGAGGATTTAGTAAATCTGGTCAACTCAAGAAAGTTCTTGGCTCCGTATCCTGGTCAGAGGAACCTTGTTAAGGGACAAGTGGCGCGGGTGTTGTTGAGTGTAGGTGCTGTGTGCAGGTGCCGAACGCAGTTCATGTGCAGGTGCTGATGGCACCTCGAGTACGAGTGAGGGTAGATGCAGGAACCTTTCGAAGTACAAGAGTTGGGTACTTGAGGTCGAGGGCGAAGAAGGAGATCCTCGGAAGAGTCTGCCGAGAGGGGAGATCTCGGAAGAGTCTGCCGGGAGGGGAGAGACTCGAAGCATCCTCCTGTAGAAGCGCTCCACGACTCTTTCGAAGACGGACCTCATGATGAAGCTCATGAGAGCTGCTGAGTGAGGACCATGAAGAAACGGAAGAAAGGAAGAAACAAAGCAGGAAAGACAGAGAGGAGAGATATTAGAGGGGAAAAGAGTGTGGAGAGGGGGAAGAGGGAGGAGAGGGAGAAGAGAGAGGACAGGGAGGAGATGGAGAAGGGGAGAAGAGGGATGAGATGGAGAAGGGGAGAGGGAGGAGATGGAGAAAGGGATGAGAAGGAGAAGGGGAGAGGGAGGAGATGGAGAAAGGGATGAGAAGGAGAAGGGGAGAGGGAGGAGGTGGAGAAGGGAAGGAGAGGGAGGAGATGGAGGAGAGGCAGGAGCGGGAGGAGAGGAAAAGAGTCGAGTATGAGGGTGAGAGGAGAAGAAGAGCATTCCTGGACCTTCAAGGTGAGCACCGCAAATGTGTTACAGATGATGTCGAGAGGCGTATACTCCACATTGACCTCTTGGTCACAACGACGCCGCCGCCGCCCTCAAAGGACTTCATTCTAGCCAAAGCCACACCAAAAGCGCTTCGTCCATCTCCGGAGAAAGTCGTACGCGATCGCGTGCGCATGTGTGTGTGTGTGTGTGTGTGTGTGTGTGTGTGTGTGTGTGTGTGTGTGTGTGTGTGTGTGTGTGTGTGTGTGTGTGTGTGTGTGTGTGTGTGTGTGTGTGTGTGTGTGTGTGTGTGTGTGTGTGCGTGTTTGTTTGAATGTGTGTTTTTGAATGCGCGCGCGCGCGCGTGTGTATGTGATAGAGAGAGAGAGAGAGAGAGAGAGAGAGAGAGAGAGAGAGAGAGAGAGAGAGAGAGAGAACAGAGAGATAGTTACAAGAAATTACAAAGAATCTTAGTGCTTCAAAAGGTTTTGCAACCCATACCGAGAGGGTACCGTTAAATATCTATATATATATAGACAAAATCCCACCCCCTTGGCTTCCAGACAAAATCCCACCCCCTTGGCTTCCAGACAAAATCCCACCCCCTTGGCTCGCAGACAAAATCCCACCCCCTTGGCTCCCGGACAAAATCCCATACTGCACCTCTCAGCCAATGAGAGGCCAGTATTCCGTCTGAGCTAGGCAGGCTGAGCCTTATAAGCCCGCCCATCCAACCAGCGGTCATTATTCGTTGGAAGACCTTCAATATAGCAGAGCATCATACAAAGCAGTCCTCACCCTGAAGACGCCTCACGACGAGGCGAAAAACTATAGTTTCGGTGGAGTCAATAGTTGTTCAATACTATTACTATGCAAAAATATATCAGTTGGCATACACTGTGTATATTCTTTTGAGAGTCATGAATGACTACTTCCTGTCCCTCTCAGTTGCTAATAGGAAAGTATTCTCCAGATTAAAGAATACAGTCTTGAAGATTGTTAAAGCAACTAGTGCAGTTGATTTCAACCAGAATTGCCTTAGAGAAAACCTGTGCCCCAGAAGTATCATAAGCCGACATACAGGTAACAGCAATAATACCACCATTACCCTTAAGAAGAGACTGCAAGATGCCCATGATCGCCTTCAAAAAGCCAATAAAAAAAAAACAAAAAAAAACAGCCTTGTGGGCCACTTTTGCCACAGACCAAGAGCATATTAGAGAAGCAGCCACTGGACACCTTGTTGAATACGAACATCACCAACAATGGATTGCTAACACCAGAACCCAGAAGAAGCTCACCACACTACACCGAGGACCTGTAAGAAACGAGAGGCCTGCTCAAGGTTTCATCAACCTCTCTACCACCACCCTATCCAGTCAGCAAGAGACACTCCTAAACTTAGGGCTTAACTGCCATTTCATTCGCCGGCCTCATCCTGAAAGTAAGAGAATCGAAATTGAGTGCCTGATAGATCGGCTCCTCACCCTGCAGAATGAAAGAAAGGTAACCCTTTCTCCTACCATCAGAGAGGACCTTATTGGAGAATCTGGACGCGACAGAGGAAATTACAGAAGCCAGATCCTCACTAGAGATTTAAAAGAAGCCGCCAAGGAGTTACGCCAGAGAGATGACATCATTATCCGCAAAGGAGATAAGTCAGCAGTCTACGTCATCATGGATAAGGCTGACTATAATAACAAGATGGACTCCATCCTTCATAATCCTGCAAAATTCCAGCGACTCCAGAAGGATCCTACTGAGAATGCGAAGAAGAGGATTAATCATCTCATCCAGAGAGCTAACTCTTCGACGAAGTATTTTAATCCAGTGATAGGTGACTATGGTCCCGGTTATAGTTATGGCACTGTAAAAACCCACAAACCAGGTAACCCCCTGAGACCTATTATTTCACAAATCACCACTCCCACCTACCAAGTTGCCAAGAAGCTAAACTCTCTCCTCGCTCCATACGTCCCCATGGGACGTTCAGTTTCTTCAGCTTCTGAATTCATAGACCTGCTTCGCACAGCTCCACCGTGCCACGACATCGCTTCCTTAGACGTAGAATCACTCTTTACGAATGTTCCTGTAAATGAGACTATCGATATCATCATGGACCGCGTCTATAGAAGTGACCTACCCGTATTTGACATCTCGGAAGACGTCCTGAGAGACATGCTAGTGATGTGTACCAAGGAGGCCCCTTTCCTCTCCCATAAAGGGGAATTATTCAGACAAGTTGATGGAGTGGCGATGGGATCCCCACTTGGGGTACTTTTTGCTAATATGTATATGGCCCAGGTGGAAGAAAGAACTTTCAACAATAACCCCCCTCCAGGAATATACGCGAGATACATCGATGACATATTCATCACCACTACTACCGACGAAGAGGTTCCTCTCATGATTACTGCTCTGGAAGGTA
>NC_134782.1:28740239-28742739 GCF_046742065.1 Oratosquilla oratoria
GCTGTTTCTGTATAAGGTACGAATATCTAGCCCTGATTACTGTAGTGATGTGACGATGTCAACATTTGTGGCGATTCCGATACGAGTCCCGATACTGCTTTCTAGAGTTCCAATTCCGACACTACGAGTCCGTCCGATCCCGATACCTGCAATGATTAATCAGGCCCTGCAGCAGCTGATTTGGGAAACAAATATTTCATGAACAAAGTACATTTATTATATTTGATCGGAATCGGAAGTTTAGAGCAGTATTGGAACTCGTATCGGAATCGACATATTGGTATCGCTCCATTACTACTATTTTTTTTTTTTTTTTTTTTTTTTTTAGGAAAGCCGAGGGCTTATATCGTTTGATACTGAGGAGATTTTTTTTGCTTAGGGTGATACCAAACTGAGAAACGAACGACGAGACAAAACACAAACTCATCCGAGGACTTGTCCTGCGTCTGCTCCTCTGCTAATTAAAGATGTCTAACATTTGCTAAAATAACATTTAAAAGGGCATCATCATACTGAAGATCGACCTTTAGATTTTTTTTTTCATATTGAACGTTTTTCTTTTCGAACTTGGTAGGAGGGAAGGGACTCAGGATAAAGAAAAAACCCAAACGGTCGAAACCAAAGATCGTGTTTCACCTGAAGAAAGACTACAGAGTACAACACCGCGGAACCCTTAGGGACCTTTTGCGGAACCTCAGGGTTCCGGGGAACCTTCCCTGCTTGGTTGAGAAACGCTGCTCTAATGAGAGGGGAGAAACAGACGGGGGTTCTAGGGAGTGAGTGAGTGAGCACTGACGGTGCTACGAGTGGAGCGGACTCAGAGGCCCTCGTTAATGAATGCACCGCCAAGTCCGAGTGTGATTAGTGAAGTACAAGAATGAACGCTCCTTTGACGACCCGGGGCTTCGAACTGAGCTCCTCGGGGACATGAGCCCGGAAGGAATGAAGCTGACGTCATCCTTGTTGCAAGAATCGTGTCTATTCGCAGGTTTTCTAAAATTTTACCAACTTGAAATAAAGGGTTGTAGCTACATTCAGTCACTGTGTACATATGACGTGTAAATGAAAAGGTTAGCCCTGCTGTGGATGAGCTGTGTCTTGCTGCATTGCTTCTGACCCCACGGGGCAGTGGGGAGGAGACAGGGATGATCCTTCATCCAAGGGGGGCTAAAACAAAAGAGAAATTGGCTACGGATGTGAGCGGGGTGGATGAAGATGGATGCATGCCTTGGTTGGTTACCTCCATTATAAAGGGGGGGGGAGCCTACTAGTATATAGATAGTGTACATATGACGACAAATAACAGAAAGGCACGTATGTCCTTATTTGGAGGAGCCACGCTGATGGCCACCAACCCTTCGTCACTATGATGCACTCTACAGGTCTTATTCTGAGGCCTACACGTGATTTTATTCAACTTAGGGATCATCGTGGCAACATCTGGACGAAATCCATCTCGACCAACCCAAAGACACTCTCACCATTGAAAACGCGACCCTAGTAAAAAAAAAAAAAAAAAAAATCGAGAAGATATGAGGAAGAACGAAGAAAGCAGGAGTCAGGAGGGTGGAAAGCTTCCGGGTAGGTAACAGGATGCTAAGAGATGGAGTGAAGGAGAGCGGGAGGGTGAAAGTGGAGGAGAGGTGGGCAGAGGGTGGAGGTCAGGACAAGGAGGTCACGAAGTGGAGGTCAAAGGTCGAAGGAGTGCCGATGGAGGGCAGTGAATGGAGGGCACGCGGCTGGAGGACATGGATGGCAGCTGTACAGTTGCTAAGGAGGAACACAGATAGCATACATTCATACATACGTACATACATAATACATACATTCATACATACAAACATACATACATACATACAAACATACATACAAACATACATACAAACATACATACATACATACATACATACGTACAACTGGACTACCTCTCCACTACCAGTCTCACAAGCCCATCACATTATCACCCCTATGTGAGGTGCAGCCCAGAGTGGCTGGCAATCGGTCCAACATCCTATTCATACAGTGCTGCCTATCATGGACTGTTCGCCTTCTAAAGAATAAAGAAAGAGGCCCATAAACACACATGACAAACAGCTGCTCAGGATTTATTCCCGCAGAGATCTATGGGAGACGCCCCCCTCGAGGCTAACAACCGGTTACTGAGAGGACAAGAGGCTCAAGGAGAAGTACTGACGACGGTCAAGACAACGGAGTGCCCACGGCAAAGCCACTTGGCCAAAGCCTGCGGCTTGTACAGACATGGGCGGTGTATAAGTATAAATGTATAACCATGTATGTACGTTTGCGTGCATGTGTAGACGGATGTGTGTGTCTGTGTGTGTGTGTGTGTGTGTGTGTGTGTGTGTGTGTGTGTGTGTGTGTGTGTGTGTGTGTGTGTGTGTGTGTGTGTGTGTGTGTGTGTGTGAGTGAGTGTGTGAGCATGAGTGGTGTGTTTGTGGGGTGCGTGATTGTGTGTATGGGGAGTTGTTGTGTGGGTGTG
>NC_134782.1:28750239-28760239 GCF_046742065.1 Oratosquilla oratoria
ATAAGAAAGACTAGTAAAGAGAGGAGGAGCGAAAAAAAGAGATGAATACCGGGAAGATGGGGAAAGACTGAGAAAAAAGAAAAAAAATAGAGAAAGACTGTAGGAAAGAATGAGAGAGAGAGAAGACGAGCAATAAAAAGTCAAATAACTTGTGATAGATAGACAGCGAGAGAAGGATAAGTTCGTATTTTTCAGGAACGGAAGAGAGAAAAAGAGAGGATGGAAAAAGAGAGAAAAGAGTTGAAAGAGAGGAGGGAAAACGGGAGGAGGGAACGAAGCTCCAAATAAGGATTTAATGGTCAGGCGCCGATGTAACCATTGAAGCGAGGTTAGGTCACGATACAAGATGACGTAGTTAACTTTACTCGGAGACAAGACAAGGGAGGCAGTTCTAGGCTACACGTGCATGTACAGGGTGGGCCAAGACAAGTTTCTGTTCAAATACGGATATTTCAACAAATGTCTGAACCGACGGATTCTGATTCTGATATATTTGCGTTTATGAAGAGTGAAAATTTTGTATAAATCTCATAAATTTCAAAGGTGAAAGATGAAAATGCGATATGTATGAATTAGGATCTGCCTATAAACCCAGAATTTTTATCTATCCTGTATAGCACCTGAATACAAGGGTGATGCAGGTAAGGTCATCATATTAAGACAGTAGTGCAGCTCTCGTAGTTATGGATTCAAATTGGATAAACTTAGGTTTAAAAAGAAAATATACAAGAAATGTTTTACTAACTGAGTGGTTAACGAATGGAATAGACTTAGCAACCATCAAGTAGTGAGCGCTGAAACTATCGGTTATTTAAAGAGAAGGTTAGATAACTATATAGATAGGGATGACAGGTGGTTAGGGATATGGAACTGCCTAATATAGGCCATATGGTTTCTTAAAGTCTCCTCCATTCTTATGTTCTCATGTTCTTAATGCCTCAGCACGGCCTACATGTTGTGAGGAATTAATATGGTGCCAGCAAGAAAACTAGAATAAGTCACATCCTGAAGAGAGTGGGTTAAACTAGATCACTTTTAACCTCCTTTGTCACCAAACGGGATCAAGAGTAGCTAGAATAAGCTAGCCTGGCAGCAAATAGTCGGGAAATGGTAAGAATCTCACGGTACGTAAGGGATAAGAGATGGAGTTAGTCTCCCCGAGTCTGTATATACCGTACAGTGTCTGTCTGTTCTTCTCGATCTCTCTCCAAGCATTTTCCAGCTGTCATAGTTGTCGTGTCTTTGAACTCACGAGTACTTTACGTACATGGTGCTTTTACTGGGGTATGTTTATTCTCTCTGCGACTCTGTTTGGGAAGCAATATTTTCTTTATGTATATATGGTATATATACAGTATATATATATATATGTGTGTGTGTGTATATATATATATTATATATATATATGTGTATATATATATATATATACATATATATATATATGTATATATATATATATATGTATACATATATATACATATATTTATATATATATATATTATATATATATATATATATAAATATATATATACACACACACACACTCACTCGTATTTATGTTGGCCTTCCTCATCAAGACTGGCAACCCAAGCATCATCGACGGTATTATTCTGCAGCCAAAACCAGAAAAGGGAATGAAACTGACAATTATTCCCTTGTCCCTGTTAAAGAGAATTGATTTGACAGGAGAGATGGCAAAAAGAAAATTAATAAAACAATAAATACATAGAATAAAAAAAGTTTGGAGCAGGAAAGCGGGAAGGATATCTCATTATTTTTTTTTTTCTTCTTCTTTGAATGAAGACTAATTTCCGCTCGTACAAGAGTATGGTGCAATTCGGCCACACACGTGTCACGGAAATCTACATAAAACGCTCCCGCGCCCGCGCGCGCGCACACTACAGTCACGATAATACCCCTGGCCCGGTCACGACATTTCTACGAGGCGCGGTACTTTGCATACTATTTCATCACACCCCAGTCACGAATACCTTAGACCACACCCTGACCTACGACACCCTATACTGGAGTTATAATGCCACATTACACCATAGGTTGGGAGCTCTCCAAACTTTTTTCTTCCTCCTGCATTTTTTTTTTTCATAATTCTTTTAATACATGCCAGAAAAATCACCCACCGGCCCCACTTTACAAATACTATTAGTCTTATCTAAATTGTGATTTTTTCATCTTTATTGTTAATCTAATCCGTAACGCTTCACACATCTGATGTCCTATATAGTACGTAGAATCTGTAGAAGTATAGTTTGTACAAAGACTAACTTGAAAATACAGTTTTAATTCCACAATTTAGAAACCAAAAAAACAAATGTCTTCTCTGGCAGCTAAAGATTCAACTTACTTAGTGACATCCCCTCAGCTGAGTGAAATCGCCTGGTGTACATGTGTGTGTACACACACGTACACACATACACACACACACACACACACACACACACACACACACACACACACACACACACACACACACACACACACACACACACACACACACACACACACACACACACACACACACACACACACACACACACACACACACACACACACACGGGTAGAAAAAATTAGCTGTATGTAGAGAGTTCATGAGTTACTGAGCTATGATAACTGAGCACTAAAAGGGGAGAGCAGAACGGTGTTGCGAGACGGGGCACGATGAGTATAAACTCTGACTTGTAATACACGGTTATATAAAAAACGTTTATGTAAGAATACACACACACGCACGCACACACGCACGCACGCACACACACACACACACACACACACACACACGGTGTGAGGTCACAGCATTACCCATAGATTGGGTCATATACAATCTCTGAGCTCTCCCCCGGGAGGGTAATAACTTTCGATCACGAGTTCAACACGTGTTCCAAGAGCGTGGTGAATATAACACACATACGTGTGTGTGTGTGTGTGTGTGTGTGTGTGTGTGTGTGTGTGTGTGTGTGTGTGTGTGTGTGTGTGTGTGTGTGTGTGTGTGTGTGTGTGTGTGTGTGTGTGTGTGTGTGTGTGTGTGTGTGTGTGTGTGTGTGTGTGTGTGTGTGTATGTGTGTGTGCGCGTATGTGTGTGTGTGTGTGTGTGTGTGTGTGTGTGTGTGTGTGTGTGTGCGTGTGTGTGTGCGTGTGTGTGTGCATGTGTGTGTGTGTGTGTGTGTGTGTGTGTGTGTGTGTGTGTGTGTGTGTGTGTGTGTGTGTGTGTGTGTGTGTGTGTGTGTGTGTGTGTGTGTGTGTGTGTGTGTGCGCGCGCGCACTCTTTTTTCACGTCCCAGTGCTCATGATTCCAAGACCAACTTGACGGCAGATCTCCCTTTATGGAAGTCAGGAGTATTCATGTCTTGTAAATGTATACCAAGACTTGAGGAGTCCTGAATCCTGGAAAAGCGATGGGTTCCTTGGAGGTCGAAATGGAATAGGACGGAGCCCCTTTCCTACCCAAGCACGAAGGTAAATTCTTAATAATGTGTCTATTGTGTTCATAAAAGGTCGTCCATCATCAAAAGGAGAAGGAATGCTTCTGACGACGGGACTGAACTTATCAATATGCGCTCACCACCATTACGACTATATTCCTACCTGCATCCATCCTTTCGCCCATCCATCACCTTCAAACATTCCTACGGCAGCGGCTTGTGAAGAATAGGACAGGAGAAGGTGATCCATTGGAAACCCTGGTCACGAACTGGGCATAAATGGTATGGACCAGATAGATCACTCAACTAATATATCCTCTTTCCTTCCTTTTGCAGGTCAGTGTTGTTGGTGCCGACAGAAATCTTCAAGGAAACACCACATGAAAACGAAGCCTTTCTTTCTTTCTTTCTTTCTTTCTTTCTTTCTTTCTTTATCTATTTATTAATTTACTCATTTATTCATTTATTCATTTATTCGTTTATTATTTTACTATTTTACTCTTTCATGCGTCTATTTGTCTATTTTTTCTATTTGTTTATGTTTTTGTTTATTTGTATGTTTATTTATTTGTTTGTTTGTTTGTGTTTCTGTTCATATTATTTGTTTGTTTATTTGTTTGTTTATTTGTTTGTTTGTTTGTTTATTTGTTTATTTGTTTATTTGTTTATTTGTTTATTTGTTCATTTGTTTGTTTATTTGTTTATTTGTTTATCCGTTTATTTGTTTATCCGTTTATTTGTTTATCCGTTTATTTGTTTATCCGTTTATTTGTTTGCTTATTTTTTGTTTATCCGTTTGTTTGTTTGTTTATTTGTTTGTGTTTATTTATTTGTTTGTTTGCTTATTTCTTTCTTTTTTTGCTTATTTGTTTGTTTATAAATACTTGCTGATTTAGCAACGTATTAAATCATTTACTTATTCACTTACTTGTTTATTTATTTATTGATTTATATGATTATTTATTTATTTATTTATTTATTTCTATTCATTCATTTTTGCCTGGTGGCTCCCTCTAACACTTACTTTTTCCAGCTCTCTCTGACTTGGGGTCTTATGAAAATGAATAAGAGAATGGACAAATAGATGAATAGATAAATGCATAAGTCAATAATAAATAGATTTATAGATAAACAAATAAATAAATAACAAATGAATAAATAATGGATACATAAATTGGTACATAAGTGAGGAAACAAAATTGAATATATATATAAAAAGTAAATCAATGAATATGGAAAAATAAGGCATCTCCCTTACACCCACAGTTTTTTTAATAGGTAAAAACCTTCGTGTTTTTTTTATTATTATTATTATTATCATTATTATCATCATTATCATTATTATTATCATTATTATTATTATTTCTACTATTATTATTACTACTATTATTACTATTATCATTATAATTATTATCATTATCATCATTATCTTCATTATTATTATTATTATTATTATTACTATCATTATTACTATTATTATTATTATTATTATTATTATTATTATTACTATCATTATCATTATTACTATTATTATTATTATTATTATTATTATTATTATTATTATCATTATTATTGAAATACGTAGATGAAAAGATAAATCACCCTGTTTTGAAGTTTAAGCAACATCAAAGTCCGGAGCCTTCGTCAAATACATTTTCCAAATACAGTAAGACAAACCGAGCTGGTGAGGACTACCTGAGAAGGAGGGTTGATACCCAACGAGCCAGTCTCTTCCTATGATTGATCAGAACTGCAAAACTTACCTGGAAAGAAAGAAAAATGGGATTAGTTGTCTGAAGAATAATATTAAATAATTTGGGCACGTATGCGAGCATTTCTTAAATATGCATAATAAATAGTTATTATGATTTTAGATCAATTGTACCTTTTGTTTCTACAAAGTGTTGACTCAATGAAAGGTTCTATCCTTATCTGAATGAAATCCTCTACCATTTGCCAGAATAACATCTGTGAAGGTGGCATTGGAATTTCGTTTTCAAATCTATTCGCGATATTATCGAAAATTATTGTCAACTGGGACACTGGGCTCTAGGGGTTCGGCATCGAAAAAGCCAGAAGATCGTTGTGACGTTATAACGTGGCAGCAGAAGGTTCTGTAACTGATGTTGGGAAATAGATGTGCGTAAAGCTAGGTACACCTGCATATTCCTTGTCTCACAACCAAGTTACAGAGGCTTCGAACGCCGCCGGCCACCCTATCCCACCTGCCACTCCCGTCAGCCAGCCAATACCGGGCTTATACAGTGGCTTGACTAGTGACGTCATCACAAACTGGCAAACAGCCAAAGCACTCGTCAGCGTAAACAATCCTACTCCCACAGTCACACATCGTTGCACCTACACACAACAGAGGTACAACACAATAAATAATCAACAAAAGACCCCCTACACATGAATAACACAATACAATCGCATATGAAGATGTTTCCAAAGTCCAAATATACAAAGTCTATTCACATTTGTTGGAAAATTTTCTCATAGCTAGTCGACATGACGTCACGCACTTCTCAGGGGTTCTGTGATTTGGTCTTTGAACATGGTGTTGTGACGTCATCCATAAGCGCGCCTCCTTGCTCGTGGACACATCTTGTATCTTTTGTTTTCGGTACCACATCTTCAGCGTCGCTTTGCATCACGGGGACCGACCCAATATTACATCAGCTTTATGAACAACTGGTATTCAGTTTTGAAAATAAGTTTTTTGACGCTTTGCCAGTTTGGTCATTAGAAGGATTTCACTTCCAATTTAATTGGCAGTTTCATTAAAAAAATAAAAACATCATTTTCTATTCACAAGGTATTACTACAACAGTGCCCTCTGTCACTGATATAAGATACCAAGATTATATGTATATATATATATATATATATATATATATATATATATAAAGATAATGATACAAGATACAAGGAAATATCGAGTAACTTATACACTCACCTGTACAAGTCACGTGACTACCTTAACCCGTTACGTCACTATTACATTCTGGCTGCGGAAAAGCCATTTTATTCCCCCTCCGTTCCACCCCGTGGATAGGGGGAAGGGGGAAGGTTTAGATGCGCTGCAAATTGTCTCGCTTCGAAACTGAAACGTATCCGTGTGTCTATTGTCATTTAATCAAACCATAATCGCCAGCAAGGAACTCTCTAGCGCTCGTCTTTTTTTTTTTTTTTTATTCGCACGAAATTGGTGCGCCTACAATCAACAAACCCCCTTCAACACGGCGAAATACTTAATACCATTTACAAGTAATTATGAACAGTTTTTTGTTTTTGTTTGCCACTTTAGCTGGCCGCATTCCATCCTGAAAGGGGTCCCGGTCTTTGGAGACGCTTTTCACGCCAGAGTCCGCACCCTCAGCTACATAAAGCCTCTCATCTTTAGCCAGAATTGGTGCGCCACTCGACTGAAGGGATGTAGAGCACCTGTCTCCACTAAATTAGGCCTCACGCGACACCACTTGGTATCAATTAATTCCCCCACGACACACCTGTACACCCGTCTTGATTAGTTCCTGTTACACCTGTCGTTTGTTATCCCTTCAGTCCTCCGCTACATATAGGAGAAGGCCGCCATGGGAATGAATAAAATCCCTTGGCGACAGTAGGAATAAAAGGAAGAGTATTACCAGGAACGGAAGGTGTCTACTGTATAGATTTTGTTGTCTTCCGAGGGTTGGGCATACTTATACACTCGGGTGCCATAGAGAGATTTCACTTGGCCGTACAATACCCTATCAGTAAGTGTGAAAACCTTCTGTGGCGGGGGTTTTACTTTCAGAAGTCGCGATGTCTTAAAGTCACCCTTGATAATTTACAATTTTCTCTGACGAGTATGTGACGGACATCACAGAATTTTATATGTAGATGAATAACATAGTCTTGGCCTAATACGAATCTCAAGTTAAAGAAAAAAATAGAGTGAGATATATCGTTCATTACAATCTTTCGTGATGTCCTTCAACATTCGGGTCAAGTGTTTGGCTCTCCTTCTGAACCTCATTTTGACGGGTTCTTGCCTACCAGAAGAAACACCATGGGAGTCTCATTTTTCAATTTGCACGTTAACAGGTATTATAATTTGTTCATCAATATCGACCAAGTTCGTCAGCTCTCAAAAACACACCATTGAATTATGTATTCAATACAGCATGCTTCTTCATGCATAGCTTCATGCAACCCATTAAATCAGCTTTAGGATTCGCTGCTGGGTAGAACATTAATTTCATCCTCAGCTCTGGATGGTCTTTGATGACAAGCTCACTCAAACATTGGTTTATTATATTGCAGTTGTTTGTTGTTGTTGGTGGTGGTGTTACTATTGTTTTTATTGTCATTGTTATTGTTATTGTTGTTCTTTTTGTTCTTCTTGCTGTCGTTGTTACTTGTAATCTTATTAGTTTGTTGTCCTCTTTTTAATCTTTTAAAACTGGTCGACGTACCTTTATATCCTAAGCTCTTTTACTTTTTCTCCCATTTCATTCTCATATGTGCTGATAACTCTGCCAATCCGACAAATTAAAAAGAAATAAACTTTTGCGCTTACTTTTCCCAAAAATTCTTCCTAGAAGAGCGGGGGGAAACATAAAAAGGCTGTGATACTCTTGAACACGGCCAGCAAAAGTGGAAACAAAGAATGAAGAGATATATTCGTACGAAAAAAAAAAGCAAAACAATAAAATGAAAGCTGGAAAATCAGTGAAAGGAAGACTGCTTGCAAAATATAACAAAACAAAAGAAATGGAGGCTGGTAGCCGGACACTAGGAGGAACACTAGAAAGAGAATGAAAAAGAAAAGAAAAGAAAAGAAAGAAAAATGCAAACATTACGCTGGGCTTTCCTTCATCCTTGTTGTATCGGAGTGCCATTAATCTCGCCAAGTTTACGACCAGCTGCAACTTGACTTTTATGACCGACCATTTTTCTGGTTCGCATTTCTTTTGTTTCTCCCGCACCAAATGATCGCCTTTTCAAGTCCCGAAGAGCAGAAATCACCCCTTCCCTCCCTTCCCACCTACTCTGAGTCGCCTTCAAAGGGGAACGACGCTCTTTGGGAAACCATCGACTTGACACGGCGAGAATCTTCTCGTTCTTCGGCGTGGATACGTAGATGATCACAGGATCTTTCTGTCGTGGGTTCTAATGTATTGTTGGCGGGACGTGCTTTGTGGGAGTATCTTCAAACTTGGCGTGAAATGAGAACAACGGCAGGTCATTCCGAACGCCCGCTGGTTGCCTACTGGAGGTACGAGGCGTGTCAGTCAACAGCAAAACATAAGGGCACATCGGCATCCTTCAAAATGGGCATGGCATAAGAGAGACTTGCCGTGAAATAGCCAGGTCCTTAGATGAATAGCCCGTGAAATTGACGCAGTTGAGGTAAAATATGATTTTAAACGAATACAGAAAAAAGCATGAATACACTCACGCACAAGACTATCTTAACCCTTTTTTTCTACCGGGTGGCAACGCCTTCAATCTTATTCTGGCTGCAGCCAAGCTATTCTATTCGTTCCCGAGACACGCCCCCGCCCCCCTCCCCCTCACAAGCACAGGGGCTGCTAAGTTGTATTTCAAGGGAATGTGACCTCTCACACATGCACCCAAAATAAGTATTCCTGTTTGATTAACAATGCTTAATCTAGTTTGTATACATGTATACACACATACATACATACATACATACATACATACATACATACATACATACAGTACATACAGATATACGTACATACATGGGCACACATGCATATGTACAAGCATGCATGCAAGCATTCTATCAGACAATTTCTGGAAGAATATTGATCAGCATAGTTACGTCTTATAAGCAATAAGCAACATATGCACTAAGAGTAAGAAATATTAAAAAAATTTACTATCAAGCTTGCATTACAGAGGTAAATGAAATAGACTAAAGGTACGGAAGGAGATCATCGAGATGGGCCGTAACCAGCGGCTCTCAACCTTTTCCACTCCGTTCCTCCCCTTCTCATGAATTCTCAACATACGTGTGCCTCATCTTCATTTTCTCCCAAATCTCACACGGTCAAAAAAGGAAAATGAATAAATACTTAAATAAATGAATAAAATGTTGATGAAGAGAAATGTTTTCCTTCATCACAAAGTTGGCAATCATAATTATCTTACAGTTGATTCAGATTCCTCACATTGCATAGAAATGTATACTTTGTAAGAGCTGGCCATAACACTCCTAAATTTTTGTCATGGTTCCCTTTGTGGGTCATGGGCGGCCAGGCTGAGATTCACTGCCATAACCCCTTCCTCCACTATAGGATAGGGGTGGGGTGGGGGGGCTGAGATGAAGGAAGTGATTTGACATCAGAGGGGATAAAAGGACGAGAGCCACCTGCCACACAAGAAGCTGAGGCTCATTCACTTATCAGTAAACACTTCTGTGAGCATCACACCAGATGCACGGACCAGATTTGTATCTTCGCTGTGTGTGTTTGTGTGTTTGTGTGTGTGTGTGTCTGTGCGAGTGTGTGTGTGTGTGTGTGTGTGTGTGTGTGTGTGTGTGTGCG
>NC_134782.1:28765239-28777739 GCF_046742065.1 Oratosquilla oratoria
CAAAAATAAATCATACGAAAATCGACTTAAGCACATGAATCTGTTTTCCCTAAAAAAGCGTAGACTCAGAGGTGACTTGATACAGGTCTTTAAGATTTTAAAGGGAATTGACAACATCAAAAGTGACAATTTTTCACATTGAATGAGAATCAGACAAGAAACAATGGTCTCAAACTGTCCGGAAATAGATTCAATTTGGAAGTAGGTAGAAACAACTTTGCCAACCGTGTAGTTAATGAATGGAATAAACTTCCTGCACAGGTAGTGCAATGTAGTTCAGTTCGAAGCTTTAAGAATCATTTAGATAAATACCTAAGTAAGATGCTGTAATTATTATAATTTATGTTATATTATTTGTTTTTGTTTTGTTATAATTTGTCTGTCTGATTTTCATTTATTATTAGTTATATGTCAATTTATTATCATTTACTATTTACCTGTTTGTTTGTTATTCAACTATACCAATGCATTTATTTATGTATTTTAATTGTTATTTACATTGTTATAGTTTTAATTTTTTATTAATATGTTTTTTTTTTTTTTTTTTTTTTTTTTTTTTTTTGCATCCGAACTAGATATGGATCAAAAGGTCTCCTGTCGGCATGCTTTGCCTTTGTAATCCTTTGTAATAAACACGCATATACACATAGCTACTAATTTTTGCAATGCATTACATGTAACTACATTTCCGAATTAGTAAACACTTTATCTCACGTATGCAACGTTTCCCTTTTGATCCCTTCTCCGAAGGCCTTTAAAATCTCTTATCACTTTGCCGCGGGGTTTGTTGTCCTCTCAGCTGAATAGAACCGCCAGTTCTTAGCTAGAATGACGTCACTGGAAGACGTCACCATAAACAAAGGAAGGAAGATCCTTACCCGGTTCTTATTTACTTATCTATGTATTTACTTGTTCATCTTATTTTTTTATATGTTGGCGTCCACTAAAACTAATCAAATAGTTTGGCTTTGAAAGGTGTATTCAGATAGCTTATGCATTTACTTTATACAATTACTAGAGTCTTAGGTTTGCACTCCGCCGAGTTCCCCGTGTAGTGGTGCTCTATTGTGGTCACACATGCGCACCCACAGAGCATCTTCCGTCTACATGCAGACTACATCTACGTTAGTCTTTTTTTTTTTTTTTTTTTTTTTTTACATAAAACCAAGGAACTCCAGTAAAGTTAGCCACCAGAATTTGGGCTCCCAAACATTCTGTTCTCCTTCCCTCCCCCCCCTCTCTTCCCTCCGCCTTCCCTCATCTCCCCTCCTCCTCTCCTCCACTCCCTCGTTCCCTCTTTCTCTTCTACACTCCCTCTTTCTCTCCTCCCCTCCCTCATCCTCTCCTCCTCTTCTCCATTCCCTCGTCTCCTCTTTCTCTCCTCCCCTCCCTCCCCCTCTTCCTCTCCTCCCTTCTCTCGTCCTCTCTTTCCTTTTCTCCCTCCTCCCCTCTTCCTCTCCTCCCTTCCCTCTTCCTCTCTTCCTCTTCTCCCCTCCCCCCTTGCCCATCTACTTCTTCGCCCCCTTCCCTCCCTCGTCGTCCCCATCCTCTCCTCTCCTCCCCTCCCTCGTCTCTTCTTCCTCTCCTCCCCTCCCTCGCCCCCTCTTCCTCTCCTCCCCTCCCTCCTCCCCTTTTCCTCTCCTCCCTCCTCCTCGTCTCCTCTTCCTCTCCTCCCCTCCCTCGTCCCCTCTTCCTCTCCTCCCCTCCCTTGCCCTCTCTTCCTCTCCTCTCCTCCCCTCCCTTTGCACCCTTGTCACCACCCCACCCCACCCCACCCTCCCCCCACCCTCCCCTCTCTTCGCCATCGTGGCTCCGGTTGACCGCCTGGGTGCCGTCTCGAGCAAGTCCGCGATGATGATGACGACGACGACGACGACGACGACGCCGACGGCAGTCTGGTATGTTTACGTGTCGCTATGCGCGGCTCGTTTGTTTACTTGAGATGTCGGTTGTCACGGCCTCTTCCCTCATGTACTCTCTCCTGCACTCGACTACCCACTTCCCGTTTTCTGTTGAATGCACTTGCATTTTCCTTTGCTCGACACGTGGGCGTACATCACTGGTAACCCAGTCACCACCATCACTATTTACAGATGCCTTTAATGAACACAATCGTGTTATGATTTTTTTCTTTCTTAAATCTATTAGATTCTAAATGATGTTCCTGCGACATTCCTTTCTTGCATCTTATCTCTCCCAGCGGCTTTGACAACAACACATGGCCACGTCTTTGGCTCAGAAAGAAATGTAGATCGTCTTCGCTAAGAATTTCTTGATAACGAAAGTAGTTTGAGCAGCGCACAAAGACCAGCAATAGGCTGAAAGAGCTATCGCTGCTCGTAGGTTGCTTCAAGTATCAAAGGAAACATTTAATCACTGTAAGGTGGTATCTGTGTGTGTGTGTGTGTGTGTGTGTGTGTGTGTGTGTGTGTGTGTGTGTGTGTGTGTGTGTGTGTGTGTGTGTGTGTGTGTGTGTGTGTGTGTGTGTGTGTGTGTTTACCTAGTTGTATTTTACGGGAAGGGGAGCTATGCTCGTGTGTGTGTGTGTGTGTGTGTGTGTGTGTGTGTGTGTGTGTGTGTGTGTGTGTGTGTGTGTGTGTGTGTGTGTGTGTGTGTGTGTGTGTGTGTGTGTGTGTGTGTGTGTGTGTGTGTGTGCATTAGATAGATAAATAATTAATAGATAAATAATAAATGAATAAACAAATAAATAAAATGGATTCTTCAGTGAAATCAGTGAAATTTATCACGATAATCTTCTCAGAGTTCAGACAAAAAACTCGAAAATTTCTGATGCCGCTTAAGAGGCGTAGCCACCTTGACCCTAGTAGGACGTTTCCTAGATTGAACAGAATCAGCGGCTAAAATACATTAATAAATCGTCAATAGCAGTAAAAGGGGTTTAGATTCTAACCATAGAAAATATTTTCCTAAAATACATATACATGGAGTCAACCAGACCAAATCTAAAGCCCTGAATGGGAGTGGAAAGACGAAGTTGGCCAAATCTATTCCAGTCTTATCGTTGTATTGAACCATTACTCTACGAGATATTGATGCGATATGTAAACAGAGGTCAAGGAAATTTGACCTTTGACCCCAGGAAATGCAACGGTGCCTCAAGAAGGATACCCTTGTGTTACGCGCATTCCTCATGGGA
This sequence comes from Oratosquilla oratoria, assembly GCF_046742065.1. Lineage (NCBI taxonomy): Eukaryota > Metazoa > Arthropoda > Malacostraca > Stomatopoda > Squillidae > Oratosquilla > Oratosquilla oratoria. The sequence continues at coordinate 28,768,397 of NC_134782.1, forward strand.
GGGAAAAAGAACAAAGAAAGGAACATAACTATGTAGATATGTTTATGCACGTGTACATTTATATGTATATGCATATTTATAATATATATATACATATATATATACATATATATATGTATACAGTATATGTGTACATGTATGCATATATATAAATGTACATATGTAAAAGAAGAAGAAGAAAAGAAGAAGAAGAAGAAGATGAAGAAAGGGCAGAAGAAGAAGAAGAGGAAGAAAGGGAAGAAGAAGAAGAAAGGGAAGAAGAAAAAAAAGAAGGAGGAGGAGGAGGAAGAGGAAGAGGAAGAGGAATAGGAAGAAGAAGAAGAAGAAGAAGAAGAAGAAGAAGAAGAAGAAGAAGAAGAAGAAGAAGAAGAAGAAGAAAAAGAAGAAGCAAAAGAAGAAGAAGAAGAAAAAGAAGAAGCAGAAGAAGAAGAAGAAGAAGAAGAAGAAGAAGAAGAAGAAGAAGAAGAAGAAGAAGAAGAAGAAGAAGAAGAAGAAGAAGAAGAAAAGAAGAAGGAGAATGGCAGGCAACGATGACCTCAGAGGAGAGCGAGAACCTCCGAAGAAGAAGAAGAAAACAAAAGTGACGGATGAGAGACGATGGAGGCCAACTCTCTCTCTCTCTCTCTCTCTCTCTCTCTCTCTCTCTCCCGGGGGTGAGTTTCTGCTGTAGCGACATTGTGTCCGGGAGCCGACGGACATATATACTACGAAGTGGAGGACTTTTTTCTTTTGTCTTTTATTCTCTGTCATGACATCATCCGCCCTATCTGAAAATGACTTGAGAAGGCTTCTTTTGGTGTCTAGTTCCTCAAGATTTGTCATCGGAGATCCTAGCCGTCTAACTGCGTCAGTGAAAACGAGAGTCCGTTTTGTAAGAACGGCTTCTGCTTGAGCTTCTTCAGTCTGAACTCAGGGAATTTTATTCAGCTTCGAATATAGAGATTAAACCCTAATGCCCATCCTGTCGATCAGTCGTGTTGATCTTCAAGAGAAAAAAAAAAAAAAAAAAAAAAATAACCTTCACTCTCCCATACAATGGGGAGTGAGAAATTCCTTGTTGGGCAAAGCCCTGTTAGGTGTGCCAAATAGCTGGGTTTTATAGGCCGACGTTTGGTTGCCTCTCCATCTGTCCAGGGCTGTCAGGAATCAACGTAACAACACCGCACCAGGTCATGGGAATCGAGCTCACGACTGTATTCCCTGGGCTGCAGCGGAGCAATACTGCATATTAAAAAAAAAAAAAAAAAAAAAAAAATGCTATCATGATGCCATGTGGTGGAAATGGAGTATCGTAAACACATGATATAATAGTGAGCATATCAAGGCTTAAAGAACTTTGTTCTGTAATATCTGACATTGCACTTTGCACCCTGATAAGGCTATTTTGTCGACGAAGCTTTTGAAGTCGATGCTGTTCAGTTTTTAAGAAGTGTATCTTTCGTAGCTTGGCATAACATCACAATATAATTAAATTTGTTTATCAACCTATAATATCTATTATCAAACAGATACTTCTGAAAGAGGCACAATGTTCCGTGTAATTGATGTCTGTCAGCCGCAGAGGAAATCTATTACAAATTAATAAATCAACGATCATTCTACAAAAAATAAATCATAATGTGATATTTAGAACATTTAATGTGATATCTTATTTTCAACACGTGGCTCAGCTGAAGATATACAAATCTCATCAGTAACTGAATATTTCCAACAAGCAACATCGACAATAAAAGAGCCTATGTGTGTATTGAAAAAAATGCGTAATATTCTTTGAACTAAAGATCTCCTATCTCACATTCAAATTATATACTGCATTGTGTTTTTCCTTGCCTGTTTTTGAAGTACGAGTAAAATAACAGTTTTTCTCCTTGGTTTTTAGTTTCTCCATGTCGAATTTTCTTCATCCACTTAAATACATAAACAGTTATATCCAAGGTCTGTGTAAGAACACCTCAGTTCACTTCAGAGAGGAATAGCGACATGACGTCATGAGAACGCGTGCAGCAAGGTGCCAACCAGGCTACTTCGAGCCACGCTACTAAGTCATAATGAATACAAAAGCCCAATCAGTCGTCTGTCGTGCTCTCTTGTGACGTCATATCGTGCGTTTTCTTTCCGAAGTGAACAGACCTGTTCTTATTCAAACCTTGCATATATCATCGTTCAAAAACGAGAGAGGGTGGGGTCATGTAGGCAAGAAACCTGTTCACAGCCGATCTATCATGTTTGATCTGAGAGCGATCAGGTTCTTCCAAGATCAAGTGGTCTTCTTTTATCCCCCTCAACCCCCCCCCACACACACCCGAAGATGATGCATTCATTTTTTTCTTACCTCAAGAAGACAAGGCGACTTCATTCACCTGAAGAACAACTTTAGGACAAAACGGGGTCTCAGCTGACAGACAACCCATTTTTTCTAGTTCTGGCGTTCACAAAATTCTATGAAATATATTACCAAAATAATATATTTTGGGGAGAATATAGAAAAAAATAATAGAAAACTTATCATCATATCACATGAAGGAGGAGGAGAGAGACTGGGTATGTCAGATACTATACCAGTTGGTACCACGATATATGTTTCAGCCATGTACGTCCTAGTTCTAATGGTTTCTTCATGCTGAATGAACCACTTGGTGAGGAGCCTACGCCAGGAGGTGCTGAGTAGCTGCGTCCGAAGTCGTCACGTTATCCTATATGCTTTGGACAGTTGAGGCAGGTAACAGTCACTGCTGGGAATCGAAGAGGAGTGCGGGGCTCGAACCCACAACCAACAGAATGCGAGACCAGCAGGCTTCCGATTACGTCACCAGCGCACTTGACAGCTCCATAATTGTCGCAAAATGCCAAATGGACTTGAACCTCTCAATACAACAAGAGTCTTTATATATCTTATTCAGGTTAACATCAATACTATTCTGTTGTAGAGAATACCTCTCGTGTTAAGTGGAATCAACCATCTGTTAGCGGTCGCCTCCAGCTGCGGTTTATATGTGTTACCATCTGGAGAACAATCCAGTTCTCCATCTTTGATCGTCTGTCTTTCTGTATCTGAGATTTTTTTTTTTTTTTTGCCACATGACACTGGTCTTGCCCTTATACACTTTCCACCTCCTCCTACATCATGATATATCTCTATTATTGGCAGGTAAACGCACGCCAACGTGTATTTTCCAAGTGATCATTTTGATGAATTCATGTCTGGCTATTCTTGATTTTCTTTATTTGCATATGCATATGTATATATATATATACATATATATATATATATATATACATATATATATAAATATATATATACATATATATATATATATACATGTGTGTGTGTGTGTGTGTGTGTGTGTGTGTGTGTGTGTGTGTGTGTGTGTGTGTGTGTGTGTGTGTGTGTGTGTGTGTGTGTGTGTGTGTGTGTGTGTGTGTGTGTGTGTGTGTGTGTGTGTGTGTGTGTGCGCGCGCAGTCGACAGTCGAAATATAGTTTTCCTTTTCTCAACCTTTCTTTCAGTCCGATAGTGGGATTTTTCGTGTGGTGTTATATATGTATATATATATATATATATATATATATATATATATATATATATATACATATATATGTGTGTATCATATATATATACATACATATATGTATATATATACATATATATATATATATATATATATATATATATATATATATATATATACATATGTATATGTAATACTGATGACCCACTTTCGGAGAAGAATAAGCGAAAGTATAAAGATCTGTATATTTCGATCATTAAATGTGATCCTCTTCAGCAGATGTGAATTACAGAGTAGAGAACAATGTGTATTTATACAGAAGTAGTGAGATAAGCAGGGAGGGATGGGGGCTCAGGTCACGTGTCCGGCGTTGCATGGACATTGGTGGCTTTTGTCCACCGCTAATGTAGATAGAAACATTTTATTTATTGCAAATGAAGAAATACAATCTGGTGACTATTGACCATAAGAAATGTTATAATTTGGAAAACTGTTTATCAAAGAGGATTCTACCATTTTTCTTCTGAAACTACATTTGGATTTTTAAATTATTTCAGCATCGTCCCAATTCATCCGATGGTTTTTGTTGGCGACATGCTGAAATACCGCGGAAATCTCCTGCCCATATTTTACAAAGTTCTTGTGTTCCTTGACCCTGGTAGTGAGGTCTTTACCCGTTTGTCCCCAATACACATCTTTGCAATCTAAACAAGGTAACTTATAAACTCCAGGGGTTGCATTACTCTTGGATCTATGACGTATATTGACAACTTTACTGAACAAGTTGTTGGGATAATTGAAGATAAAATTTACTTTTTCCTTTGGTAACAAGTGAGACAAGTCATTAATTGATTTATTATAAGGTAATTTTTATGCATCTATTATCCCCCTTACGATTCATGGCGGAATGGGAATCTGATTTGTAAAAACTAATTTTGGCCTTAATAAGAGCTTTTTGTAAAAACCACGACGGGTAGTGATCGAAATATACAGATCTTTATACTTTCGCTTATTCTTCTCCGAAAGTGGGTCATCAGTATTATTTTACAAATATGCTACGACATAAAAAATTTTGTGATATATATATATATATATATATATATATGTATACATATACATATATATATGTATATATATACATATATATATATATATATATATATATATATATATATATATATATATATATATATATATGGATATAATACGACGTAACATAGCGTTCTTTTTCTCTCGCACATGAGTAGGTGCTCAGATACTTTATGAATATGGTATCATCTAAGTTACTTATGTCATCAGTGTGTGCACAATAGCCATTTTTCACTAGTTTATTTTAATCCTGCTTTTCCCATGAGTTGTGTCACACCCTCCGTCACTGTGGTCGTCCTTATCGTGCTCATAACTCAAAATTCATTACTCATTTCCACCATACCTGTGCTTCCAGATGCCGTCGGTAGGCTGCCCTGCCCTGTACTACTACTGTAGCTACAGATACACTTACTCGCGCAAGCTCCTTCAATATCACAACCACTACAATCACCATCTCAAACATCGTCTACTAATTATTATCCCCTCTATGAACATTGTCACTATCGTCCGCGTATCCACAGCCACTACTTCCACCACCACCGCGGCCACCCACACCGTCTCTGCCTCACTCACCTGCCGGTTACGTTGGAACCCAACCGCTGGCCGGCCTCTCTCTCCGCCGCGCCGTCCGCAGCACTCCGCGGTCGCGTTCATTCAGTCCGCGCCGCCGCCAACTCCGCAGGACTCTGCCTCCTCTCGGCCCCGGCGCCCGGGCGAGGTCGCTGATAACATCGCCCCATTCACTCGCCTCGGAGTTATTTATCGTTATCATTCACAACTTTTCTTGCCATCTCGACACTTCCTTCCTGCAGGCTCCTCAGGATGTCGTCAGTGCCGACGGCTCAACATCTGGCATTTCCTTCTTAGTACCATCCCCCCCCCACATGCACGCATGGACGCACGGACGCGTACACACACAAACACAAACACACACACACGTACGCACGCACGCACGCGTACACACACACACATACACACACACATACATACACACACAAAACATACGCACACACACACACACACACACACACACACACACACACACACACACACACACACACACACACACACACACACACACACGCACATACATACACATGCACACGCGCACAGCATCTTGGTGCAGTGAATAGTGTCGTGGGCAAACTCACTTGCAGACTCGAGATCGAGCCCGCTCAGGGCTTGAAAGCATCACAACACTGCAAAGCATTAGCTCGCCCTTTGGGGATGTGCGTGTAAGGTCACAGCAGCAGCATTACCCCTACATGGAACTCTCCGAGATCCGTGTTTATTCCTCACATGAATGCAGACGTTTGACCAAAAGCAGAAGACGACAAAAAAAAAAGTTGCCCTTTCTGGATGGCGAGTGTATGTAGAGCCCAGTGACTTTAATGAGTCCTTTATGACCTGATCGACTTATGCGTGTCGTGTGTGTTTGGCATGACGAAAATTATGGACCTCAGATGCAGCACTTTTTAAGTCGAATCAGCTGTGCCCTCAAGACCCCACGAACTTTTATGAGGGACTAAAATACGTCACTATGACAATAACACTTTTAATTATATTATTCTGGCCGGCACTAGACGATTCTATTCGCCCTTAGGGCAAGAACCTCGAGCGAGAGAAATCAAAACATCCTGCATCCTTCTTCAACTCGAATTTTCACTCTGAACGAGAAGTCCTGTGTTCCTCCTGAGCCTAAGATACCCAGAAATCTCTAAAGGCAAGATATTGTGTGTGCGTGTTCGCGTGTGTCTTCACCTAGATATTTTAACCTGATTGTATTACACAAAACTGGAGCTTCGCTCGTTTGATCCAGTGTCTGTGTCTCCACTCATCCTTTCGTGTGAGTGTGGGGGATTGTGAGGCGAGAGATAACGAAAGATAAGAAGAGATAAGCGGACGAAGACACACACGCATGTAAGAAGGTCGAAACAGACAAGCATGCAGACAAAACAGAGACACAGACTGACAAGACAGAAAGATAAGACAGACAGACAGACAAACAGAGAGAGAAAAAGAGAGAGAGAGAGAGAGAGAGAGAGAGAGAGAGAGAGAGAGAGAGAGAGAGAGAGAGAGAGAGAGAGAGAGAGAGAGAGAGAGAGAGAGAGAGAGAAAGAGAAAGAGAGAGAGAGGCGGAGATATAAAATATAAGATGAATGGAGGAATAAATGTATTTGTGGTTAGATGTGAAATATGATGATTGGGGTGATGCAAAGGATGAAAGGGAAAGGAATGACAAGTAAGATAAAAGTGAGATTACAGGCTAGCCTCCCGTGAATGTTCTTACAGTACACGATACTGACGCAGCATCCAAATTCTATTGCATGCACTGATTTTTATTTCAAAACAAACAAGTTATTGGAGTGTCTATACACGAATACTTCCGCTGGGCAGCAGAGGGTGTTCTCTCTGCTGAATAAAGTCGCTTGGTGAGCGCCAAAACCAACATTCTATATTTAAAGGTCTCATTCGTAAAGGCTTAACTCTCTGATATGTCTGTGCGTTCCTGGGTGTGTCTTTCATTTATTGGGATGTGTGTGTTTTGGGATCTGTACGGTGAAGGAGTCTCTCTCATGTATATTGCGTACCTCTCGGGTTGAAACTATTGTCGAGACGCAGAGTTTTGGCCTCCCCGTGCAGGTAATCTATGGATGCTTTCTGGGGGTTGTAAATGACTATATCATATAGTCTCTATATTATAGTGCTTTGCTTTCGTATCATCTTTTGTGTGATCTGTGTCATAGATGGGTGCCGCTCATATGGAGCCAGCCTAGACTTGTTTGTGAGTGTCTTTATCTTGTCCGAAACGTGTATTCGTCAGGGTTCTGATGCTGTTGAGGTTTGAGCTTTTCTCTGCCATGGACAAACAGGGAAGGAGTTCACCAAACAAGGCTTCCTTTACATCCTTAAGTTCCGGAGAGGGACTGACAGGACTTATGAGAGCCACTGTACATTGACACACAAACCCATGGGAGTTGGGGGGCTGGGTAGTCAGAGAGCAACCGGGGCAAAAGAATCTATCTGATAAGTCACTTGGGAACCAAGAGGCCCTATGCGCACGCACGCACGCACACACACACACACACACACACACACACACACACACACACACACACACACACACACACACACACACACACACTCACACGCAAGCATGTGTGTGTATATGCGTGTGATTCACCATGGTCTTGATCAGATAGAAAGAAGTTGAGTCCATTCATTGACGACGCGGTTAAGAGAAGCTGTTTCCTACTTGTTCCCATGTCAAATCTGTGTCGTCCTTGACAGCTTGAGACCATTAGTTCACACTTCAGCTAATGAGTTCTTCCATTTTGATGATATTATTAGTAAATTAATAAATAAATGGATATATAGATAAATAAATGGATGAAAAATCAATTGGGCAAATATTTGAGCAAATGAATGAATGAATGAATGAATCAATGAATGAATAAATAAATGAATAGGTACATGTAAATAAAGCATATACAACATTAGGAATGGAATGCAGTAAATGAGTCCATAGTGGAGAGAAGAAAGTACAAAAAAAAAGAAAAAAAAAAGGAAGACAATGAATGAATAAATGAATAAACAAGCAAATAAGGTACATATATCCTTAAGAATAGAGTGCAACAGACGAGTCAACAGCCAAGAGAGTAATCTAAAGCATATATATATATATATATATATATATATATATATATATATATATATATATATATATATAAGAGTAGTAAGAAAGAATGAAGAAGTAAAAAAAATGTAATAAAGAAAATAATACACAGATGAATAAATAAACAGATAGATAGACATACAAAATAAACAAATAAACAAAGTACGTGCATCCTTAGGAATGTAGTGCGGTAGACGAGCCAACAGTAAAGAGAGAAAGGCAGAAAGGATGAGAGAGAGAGAGAAAAAAGGAAAAGTAAAAAGAGGAGAGGAGGAGCGCAGCGCAAAAATCCTGATGGGCATTCTTAAACGACCACATCACGGCCGAGAGGATATGTGGGAGGGAGGCGTTTCTTGTCCCCGTGTAGGCGGATTATGTCACTCTCGGATCCAGGTCACGCCCTCTATCCGGCATTGGGCGGTTTTCTTAATCATTATATTGTCAACAACCCATCCATTTTTTTTTTTTTTTTTTTTTTAACGCTTCATCCTCTGACCTGAGGCCCAACTAAGTCAGCCAATCTTAGCCTTTCCTGACAACTACGACTGGATTACCTAATCTAACTTGCATTTGAACTAATCGCATGCAACCAAGCAACAAACATATTTAATCTTCATATGTATTGATAGAAAAGTTCTTAAATTTAGGTTGGAATCCAAAAATTTCGTATTTCTTGTTGAGATTTTTTTTTCCAAAAACTTCAGAGCTTTATCACTACCTTCCTTCCACCAGGGTTGGGCGGTATGTAGTTGTGAAAAATCTACGCAAGGAGGCGCTGAGTAGCTACTACCAATCAGTTTAAACACGCCTATATATGCTTTCTGCATGTTCATTCTAGCTGTAGGTATGTGTGCATATTTGCGTGTGTGTGTTGTTGCAAGATAATTGAAAGGAGGAGTCAATCCTTTAGATGTCTAGCGTGCACAAGCGCGCGCGCGCACACGCATATAGACGGAAGAGGAACTCCAACGTCTCCAGGCAAACTCTCAGGGGACCCGCTATTTTGCTCGGATTTTTCTCCTAGAGAACGCGTCATTGTCACTGTATCTGAACAGTGACCAGAGAGCCAG
>NC_134782.1:28785239-28790239 GCF_046742065.1 Oratosquilla oratoria
GCGGTACTTATGATGATAAGGAACTGCTAAGGGCCTAATTCAACGTTTACAGTTTTATTGCAAGCTTCTCTGCAAAGTCATGGCAAGTATCCACCAGAAATGGATCTCAGGGTTGTAAAGTATACAGCGCTGTTGAGCAACAGACGTGTAAGCAACTTCGCCATGTTCTACGAAGAAGTTACTTTCAATAGGACTTCGACCATTTCTTTTTTTATTAGAAAAGGAATTTTCATGACTTCTCTACCTCCACCGGCACTTGAAGTCTACCTGGCGTCTTCTTTGTTATATTGTTCCAAAAGTGGTCCTCTGTGGTTTTATCACTTTTTTTTCTGACACACTAAAATCACACTCATAAAATAAGTATTGAGTTAGATTTCAGATTATAAACTAACTGTCCATTAAAACTAGAAATAATCACCGTCCAGGTGAGAGAAAAAAAAAAAAAAAAAAAATATATATATATATATATATATATATATATATATATATACATATATATATATAAAATATTTATATATATATATATATATATATATATATATATATATATATATATATATATACATATATATAAATGCCCTTTACACACAGAGGTGATATATATACATATATATATATATATATATATATATATATATATATATATATATATATATATACATAAATACATATATATCGGAAATGTGTAAACACCAGACTAAATTCAAGGGTTTATTTGCCCGAGGTTTCCATTCCCGCCCAGGAATCGTCTTAAGGGGGCATAATTGATACAAAATCGTGAACTCCGTTATACATGGTCGTCAAAATGGTAAACCCGGAAAAGGTTCACACTCTTAATCCCATATACAAAGCAATACCGTTTACAATATTAGATAAAATAAAATGAACATAGAATACCGAAGGTATTTCTCCCCGTCCTCTCTTTTTCTGCATGAGGGAACTGAGAAGGAAGTTCGCCGGTTAAATGAAGCTGCTGAATGGGAGTGGAGTATGTAGGTGATGGAATGGGTGGGAGTGGTTTTTATGCCTTTGTTTTTTGGCTACCTCTCTTGTAAGGGGGAAATAGCCATTGGTATATGTATGCACAGTGTATATATATATATGTATATATATATATATATATATATATATATATATATATATATATATATATATATATATTATAAAAGTATAGACAAATTATTTGGATGATGGAGAACATATACAAGGAAGGCTCGGAACCCTAAACACTCTAACGTTTCGTTCGCGTAGAACTTCTTCAGAGAGTGTATGTAGAACTGCAATTGAAGTTTATGTACTAAATCTAATTATCTTTTCGGAAAGGTCGTTTTTCTGGCGTGTTTTAGAATTAAAATACTAATTTCTTTAGCTAAATTGATAAACCCTCCTCGATGATTCGATGAATTATTAGTAGAAATATATGCTGATTCAACAATTCTTCTAGTGAATTTATCAAAACCTTTATGTAGCACTTCAGCTTCTCTCCAGTTTGGTAAATGATCGAATTTTTCCGCATGAACTACTAAAGAATTAGATGTCCTATGTGCTTTTATGTCGTTTTTATGTTCATAAATTCTTTTTTCTAATCCTCTTGACGATTCGCCAAAATAAGCCATTGAGCAACTATTGCACGGGATTTTGTATACGACGCTGTTTTCGGAATTGGTTCTCTTTTCAGAAGTCTTTATTAAATCACCTATCCTCTTGTTAGTTATTTTAGCTATGTTTATACCCGATTTTGTTAAATATTTGTCTATTATTGGTGACGTTTCTGAGCCAGGTACTGATATATAAAGTGAGAATGCTTAACGCGGTCAACAGCGATATTCAGTTCACCGTAGAAGAGGAACAAAACGGACAATTGCCCTTCCTAGATACGTTAATACGACGAGTGGGAAAAACTGTAACTTTCTCAGTATACAGAAAGGAAACAAACAAAGAGGATTTAGTACATTATTTCTCCGCACATGATGATAGGACAAAGAGTGGTATAGTAATAGGATTTTTTCTCAGGGCACTACGAATCTGTAGTAATGAATACCTAGAAGGCGAATTTGATTACATTATGAAAACCTTTGACAAACTTGGATATCCAGAGGGAATGTTGAAAAGAACAAAAAGAAAAGCAATAAATATTTACAATCGCGGAAAGAAAGAGAGAAATGATAAAAATACAAATTTTATATCAGTACCTGGCTCAGAAACGTCACCAATAATAGACAAATATTTAACAAAATCGGGTATAAACATAGCTAAAATAACTAACAAGAGGATAGGTAATTTAATAAAGACTTCTGAAAAGAGAACCAATTCCGAAAACAGCGTCGTATACAAAATCCCGTGCAATAGTTGCTCAATGGCTTATTTTGGCGAATCGTCAAGAGGATTAGAAAAAAGAATTTATGAACATAAAAACGACATAAAAGCACATAGGACATCTAATTCTTTAGTAGTTCATGCGGAAAAATTCGATCATTTACCAAACTGGAGAGAAGCTGAAGTGCTACATAAAGGTTTTGATAAATTCACTAGAAGAATTGTTGAATCAGCATATATTTCTACTAATAATTCATCGAATCATCGAGGAGGGTTTATCAATTTAGCTAAAGAAACTAGTATTTTAATTCTAAAACACGCCAGAAAAACGACCTTTCCCAAGTGTCCGAAAAGATAATTAGATTTAGTACATAAACTTCAATTGCAGTTCTACATACACTCTCTGAAGAAGTTCTACGCGAACGAAACGTTAGAGTGTTTAGGGTTCCGAGCCTTCCCCTGTGTATATGTTCTCCATCATCCAAATATATATATATATATATAAATGAATATATATACACACATATATATATACATATATATATATATATAGACACATATATACATATATATACAAATATATATATATACATATATTATACATATATATATATATATATATATACATACATATATATATACATATATATATATATATACATATATATATACACATATACATATATACATATATATATATATACATATATATATATATACATATACATATATACATATATATATATATATACATATACATATATTATATACATATGCATATATATATATAAATATACATAAATACCTATATATATATATGTATATGTGCACTAGTACAGAGGGAACAAGTGGTTGAGGAAGAAGTAGGAAGAAGATACGAGTGCCGTTAAATGAAGGAAGGAATGAGGCAGAGCGCGTGTTCATGGGTTCCAATACTTAACTCGATAGGCTACAAAAATCTACCGTCACGTTGGACTTTGTTCCAAGCTGGCTGATATGCAAATGACAGGGGAGTGAGTTAGTGCGGCTGCGGACGACCGGGTTGTGGTCCCGCGTCGTCTTCCCCGAAGCCCGGCGGGACCTGTGCGGCAACGCGGTGCGGCGCAGGGAGTCCCGTCGCACCGTCTTGTGGTTCCGCAGAAGGAAGCATACAACAGAGACAAGTTCTTCGTTGTTTTCTTTCCATTGATAGTACTTATATCACTTCAGTTCCACTTATCTTTTTGGTATTATGACTATGAGTAATGTGTTTTTTGTTATTGCTACATCTCGCCTTGTACCTCCTGTGACTGATAAGAGGCAATTGTGCTTGGTCGCGAGAAACATTACAGACGCCAAAGATTTATGTCTGTGTCACTTAGATCTTTAGTGTCCATTTTAGACTCTTGTGCTCATTCTGGCTGTCGTCAGGCAATTGCATTCAGCTAAGGGGAACTCCTGCCGTTATTGTCCTCTTATTTTAGTCTTTTCTTTTATTTCATTTGTATTATGGACATCGTTATCACTGGAACTGTCGTCATAATTGTCACTATAGCTGTGGTCAGTGTCTTCTTGGTATGAGGCTGATTATATTGGAAATGGGAGCGGGCTTCTTGATATATATGTCTACGATAATTTTGAACATATATCCTTATTATTATTGTTTCATTATTATTATTATTACTATTGTTATTACCATTACCATCTTTACTACTATCGTTGTTGTTGTTTGTTGTTGTTGTTTTATCATGATATATTTTCATTATCATCATAGGGAGATAGGGTTGATGAAAGAATATTAGGATGGTTTGGACACATGGAAAGAATGAGTGAAGAAAGACTAGTAAAAGAGGTATGGAAGGCAGATGTGGAGGGAGTGAACATGAGGGGACGTCCTAGGATGAGGTGGATGGATGGGGTGAAGGGGGCTTTGGGGAAGAGGGGAATGTCTGTTGAGGAAGGAAGGGAGAGGACGGAAGACAGAGGTGAGTGGAGAATGGTTGTATATGGATGATGTTGTGATTGCATGAGGAGGAATGGGCAGGGGGGTGGGGGGTGGGGTAGTATGTGTGAGTAAATTTTGACGCAGCCCGAAGGGATTTTCTCCCCGTCCTCTCCTTATATGCAAGGGGGGACGGAGAGGGGGGGTCGCCGATTAAATGAAGCGGCCTTGCTGTGGATGTGCTGTGTCTTGCGACACTGCTTCTGACCCAGGGCGGTGGGCAGGGTGCAGGGATGACCCGTCATCCAGGAGGTGCTCAGATGAGAGGGAGGGTGGGAGGGGTGTGGAGTGTATGTAGGGATGAAATGGGTGGGAGTGTTTTTATGCCTTTCCCTTTTTGGCTACCTCCCTTGTAAGGGGGAAAAGCCTTGGTATATATATATATGTATGTATGTATCATCATCATCATCTTTATTATTATTATCAATATTATTACCATCATTACTATTATCATCATTACTATTATCATCATTATTACTATTATTTTTTTTTTCAATCATCAGTTTCATGATTATATACACACTGATTTTTTCATAATTATTGTTATTACTATTAATATTGTGACCAACTGTTGCTAATATCATTACCACCACTAATTCTCTTTCATTCTCGTTTTTTATATTATACATTTCCTTTATTGTTTCTCTTCACTCTGAAATAAGGACTATTTTGTTCTACTACTTTAGAATTTTTGTGTTGAAAA
>NC_134782.1:28795239-28810239 GCF_046742065.1 Oratosquilla oratoria
AAAAAAAAAAAAAAAAAAAAAAGAGAAAAAAAAAAAAAAGAATGTCGACCAGACGGATGAAAACCATCCTCAGCAAACCATCTGTATAAAGAAAGCAAAACCAAATTCCATGGAGCAGCGCATGAAAATAATAGGTACAATGCACAAGACCTAACAGGGCATTAGGATTTACGCAGGAACTGACAGGGTATTAGAATTCATTGTTTGGACGGTTCTATAGAATGGATATTGATTCACTAGAATCAGTGCAGAGGGGAATGATCAAAATGGGCTTAGAAATTTACTTTACAAAGACAGGCTTAGGTACCTAAACCTACTTTCTCTGGAAAGGCGTAGAGTGCCGAGTGATCTGATAGTGGTCTTCAAGGGCTTTAACAAGGGTGATGCAGATAAGGTCATTATATTAAAACAATAGTGCAGGACTCGCAGTAATGGATTTAAATTGGACAAATTTAGATTGAAGAAGGGAATGAGCAAGAACTGGTTTACCATTAGAATGGTTAACGAATGAAATAGACCTGGTTACCACGTAATGAGTGCTGAAACTATCGGTTGTTTTAAGAGAAGGTTTTAAGAGAACTTTATGGATGGAGATGATAGGTGGTAATGGACAAGGGACTGCCTAGTATAGGCCTTATGGTCTCTTGGGGTCTCCTTCATTCTTATGTTCTGAGTAACTAACCCAGCTCATTCATTTCATTACATCTCATAAGCACGACCAAATGAACAGAAAAAAACATACGTTTTCATTCATCTGGGAGGTGCACAACCACAGGGCAGAGTAGAATCTTGTTCCAAGCCTATAACCTTAAGGTGGGGGAGAATGGCTTGCTCTTAGCCAGAATAAATCAAGTAAAGTGCGTCACCATATTATAGGAATTGAAGCCGTGTGCCTAAAACCCGAGGTCATGTGAGGCCACGTGGGGTCACGTGAGGTCACGCAGCTGAATAAATTCACCTGACGGCAGTCATCATTGAGGTATCAGTACCCACCTGTAGGGAAGGGAGGATATCGGTCTTGACAAAGGAGCTTTTTTATACAGCTTGTGCACATGGAAGGGCCATTTATCCTGGAGAAGACATTATGAACTATGCATGTTTAATAGATTAATTATGAGCCGTTTAGCAAGGGATGGAGCAGTATCTCAGACGCACAGAGCAATAGTGATTGGAAGGCCAGTGAGAGGAGGGGGAGAAGGGGAGGAAAGAGAGGGAGAAGACAGTGGAAACCCCTTAAGTAGCGAGTGGCAATTTTCTTTTTGATAATTATTATTGTTAGGCTATTTCATTCATCTCTGTGAAACTTCCATATGGATCGAAATGATGTGTCATTCTTGGAACATGCATAAGCATACACACACACACATATACACACGACTCGATGGCGCACTGGTAGCGTTCGCGGCCGCTACTACGGCAGTCCGGGTTCGAATCCTACCCAGGGCTGAAATAATTTCAGTATCGATACGCTGCGAGTCGTTACTCTGACTCTTGTAGACGAGGAGTTGGAGGGGGTGCGTGTAAGGCAACAGCATTACGCATAGCTCGGTCTTATATGAGCTCTCATTCGGGAGGGTAATAGCTGTCGATCATGAGTCCAACACGTGATCCAAGACCATGGTGAATCACACACACAATTAAGTAAACATGTACACAAGGGGTTGCCAGAACCTCTTTATAATAAACAAAAAATGTACACACAGACACACATACTTACACACACACATGAACGCGCACACACATACACACACACGCACTCACGCAAAAACAAACAAATGGTGATAGACTGGCAAATAAACAAGCAGATGCACGGACACCTCTTGATTCTACTCTGCCTCCTCCTCCTCCTCCTCTTCTTATTCCTACTCTTCCTCCTCCTCCTCCTCCTACTCTTATTCCTTCTCCTCTCCCTCCTCCTCATTATTCTCTCTCCTGTGCTGCTGCTACTGCTGCGGTTGGTGGTCTTCCTCTTCCTCTTCCTTATCTCTCTCCCTATGCTGATGATCCTCCTCCTCCTCCTCCTCCTCCCCTCCACTTCCTTTTATCCCTTGTCCTCCACTTTCTCTATTGCCCATTCCTTCCTCCTTGCCCTTCCCCACCACTTCTGTTCTTTCTTCTCATCACATCTTTCGTCACTCTATTGCTCCACCTCTTCCTCCTCCTCCTCCTCCTCCTCCTCCTCCTCTTCCTTCAACTCCACCTTGACTTTCCTTACTATTCTCCTCTTTCTCTTCTTCCTTTTCCATCCCCACACCCGTTTCTTCCCCTCGTCATAGCTTTTGTTACTCTATCCCTCCTCCTCCTCCTCCTACTCAACTCCTCTTTCTTCCCCTCTTCCTCCTCCTCTCTTTCTACTTCTTCCTACTTCTCTCACTCTTCCTGTTCATCTTTTGTCTTTACTTATTTTTCTTCTTCCTCTCGTTCCTTGTCCTTTCCCGTTCCTTTTCCTTCTCCCCATCATACTAGTTGTTATTGTACTCTTTTCTTCATCCTTTTTCTTTTCCTCCTTCTCCTCCTATTCAAGATCTTCTTTTCCTGCTCCATCTGTCTCTTACTCTTCTTTTTATTTTTCATCGTACCCCCGCCTCCTACCTTTGTTCCTTTTATCACCGTCCTACACTTCGGAACGCGACCATAAGCTCTAAAGTGATGATAATTGCAAGGAACCCAAGTATAAGACAGATGGGGAGATGCAAAAGTGGGAGCTGAGCTTCCCCGTCCCAAGAGGAGTGATGGTGGAGAGGAATCGAGGTAGTGCCTCTAAGGAAGAAGACACTATCAGACCCGTATCCCTGACCGTTAGCGAAATGCCGTTGTCGATAAGTTATCCTTGCCGTGTCTGAACACTTACTTAAATGCGGGAAAAAATGAGAAAGTTACTGTGATTCTGAATAATATTGGTATTACTTGTGTTATCGGAAAATCATTCATAAATATTTCGAACGACTTTCAGCGTTGTCTTAGTTTTTGTACTGTGGAAGCCGTTAGCCAACATGATGTCATAACGTTCGAACACAATGAACCATGAATAACGTTTCTAAATATAGAACTAAAGGGTTTGTCCTATTGTCTTGACAACTAATTTCTTTTTTTCGTCTCCTAGTAAGAACATGTTTATATCAATATACCTTCGTGTGCTATAATAAGTACTACACTGTACGTGTGTTTGTAGCGTATAAATAAATGCATAATCCATATGTAAATATATGCACGTAAACATGTATATATACATACTGCATGCTCGTATATATATTCGTAACAGTTTATCTTTGGCTATTAAAATGCAAGACCTTTGAGTAGGCACCATCACATTGATTTAAATGGATGTGCACGCAACCAAGGCCCCACCGTCTACAGTTAAGAATGATAATAATAATAATAATAATAATAAAGCTTTGATAGGAGAAACCAGTTTGCTGTTCGACGCCTTCGCTACAGAAAGGGTACCAAGGAGATGAATAAAAGCATCTGGTAAAAGCGTCTGGTAAAAAGGAACAGTTTAATCGACACACGCTTTAACACAACCATTATTTGTGGACTTGCAAAGTCATTCTCAGGAGAGATATGATATACACCTCACTCTCTCCAGGTGAAATGAGACAACGATATAATAAAAACCTAAGGCTTGTTTCACACGTATCGACGTTTCGCCGTGCACTTTACACGACACGACCTCGGGCTCTCAAACAACTATGGGTGTCTATGGACGCTGTAACGCGTCACGACGATGACCACGTGTAAAAGTGTCTATAGATACCCATTGCTATTTGAGAACACGACGTCGTGTCGTGGACGGCGCACGGCGAAAAGTCGATACGTGTGACACGATCCTTAGATTCCGAAAGCTTTGTATGATGAATAGCAAAGCACAGCCATTTTAGGGATGACCGTATAGATGAGTGACTTGTAGAAAGTTGTGCCAAATTCTCGAATCATTTCGTTGTAAATGTCTAGGTATAAATGAGGAAAACGCTGTATTAGCATGTATATATGTATTTATGTATTTATGTATGTATTCATGTATGTATGTACATATATGTACGTGTGTATGTAGCATGTATATACGTAGGTATTTACACTGTACATTTATAAACTCACGTGCATACACGGCACATGAGTTTATAGATGGGTAGAAATATATATAATCATGCACCAGTACAGTATGTCCCAGTGTACCCTCAAGTCCTCGAGTGGAAACACATGGATGCGAGACTCACACCCTTGCCCTCTGAAATCCTTACAGACGGCCAGCTAATAAAACAAGAGCTGGTAAATAGTAAACAAGTAACAGGATACTGACATAACAGTGGGCCTGTCCGAATGTTCGTTTTTAGATGCGAATGCCTAGGAGGTCATGAGTGTAAGGTGTCGAACACGTTACGTGTCCGAATGTGTGCCTGAGTGTGCTTGGCTTGGCTGGTGGCAAAGAGTTTGGAAACACATGCGGGAACACGTGGGGAAGACGTCAAAGGATTGGAAGATGGCTGAGGCGGCACCGAAGTCGATAAGTGGATAATCACTGTGTTATCTTGGGGAAAAAATCTTATAGTATTATGTCAATAAGAAGTACTCAAAGCGTCATATTGTGCAGCCAGGCTCTTTTGAGTCATTGGTGAGACAGACGTTTGTTGGAACGCCTTATGACGTCATGCCATTAGTCTTCTTTCCGATGGAAAGCGACCTGTTCTGAGAACTTGGACGGTTTTGTTTATTTAGAATATACACGTACATTAGAAGATCAAAACTCGAAAAAAGCATTACATTAACGAAAGAGGAAAAGAATAAAAGTAGATACAAAGCAAAATAGAATAGCCAAGCAAGAGAAGGAACCAGGGTAAGAGGGACAAAAATATTTGGAACCAAAGAGTATTCAAAGTTGGGAAGAAGATCCGGTGAATAAGGAGAGGGGAGATGAACGGTAAGCTCTGTTTGGGTAAGACGATCTTGTGGTGATTTCCATTAGAGAAGTCTGCACACCGATTTGTCTTGGCTATGGGCGGGCGGAGGAAGAATTCTATCTCTATGTAATTACAGTAAGGGCAGACAAACAGATTGCCGGATAAGTCGAAACTGATTGGATTCTCTCTCTCTCTCTCTCTCTCTCTATCTATCTATCTATCTATCTATATATATATATATATATATATATATATTCACCTCGGATCTGTTGCAGTCTCTGTCGAGACAGCCAGACACCACCCTACGTGTGTGTGTGTGTGTGTGTGTGTGTGTGTGTGTGTGTGTGTGTGTGTGTGTGTGTGTGTGTGTGTGTGTGTGTGTGTGTGTGTGTATGATTTCAGCATTTAGTTTTTTATGTATATTGTTGATCTTTTTTTTACTGTCATGGATTTATCAGTGAATCTGTATCCTTCCATGTACAAAACATATAAATACCTAATTCAATCAATGAATCTATTAATGGAAAAATAAATGAATGGATGAATGAATAAATAGATAAATGAATAAGGAAAACGAACAGGTGTATAGTTTCTCCCCTGGAATCTAAAGGAAGAAGAGTCCACAGATTGAAGCATCTTCCATTGCGGATGACCCTCTCCTCTTTCCTTCCTCCCTCTGGCTACCGCCTGGCTATTTCATTCTCGTCTGCGGTAACTTCTCGTTAGCGAAAAGGTTATACACTAACTCGACTACCCACGACCCATGATGCTTTTGTTATTATCACGAAAATCTTCAGGCGATGATCTTTATTTCCCCGGCATCGCGGCAGTAGAGAATGGGTTTTAGCCTGACTCGATCATCGTAAACTGGAGAGTAAAAGTGAATCAGATTCATTATTAACACATCATGTGCCACACGGTAGATGCCTTACCTCTCCCGCCTGTGGGCTATTCCAACACGAAAGGTAAAGGTGGCTTCGGCCATGGCTTGGTAATAATGATGGTAAATGTAGAGATGGTAATGTAGTAATAACAATAATGATGACGACAATCATAGTGATAACAACGATGATGATGATGATAACAGCAATGACAATAATTACATAAATGGTAATAATGGTAATGAAAATGAGGCCCCGCCAAGACCCAACGCATGATCCCAATCCCGGCCATATCCGAGTTCAGCGAGCCACCTCGTCGTTTTGTTTCTTTTACCAAATGTTATCATTTTTTTCCCCTCGGAGTTATTTATCGACCTTAACGACCTGGAAGGCGTCGTCTGCGCCATGATTAATAACATTCAATCACGGAGAGCAGGGTGAGCTGTCCGTTGCCCAAGACAACACACCAAAGGTTTTCTTTGATCAACGACGGCCACAAAGACTGCTGGGCAAACATTCCACTGACGACGCGGCCAAAGGCCTGAAAGCGATCTTACATAAACAATGCACCACCATCCATTTGGATCCATGATAGCTGAAGAAAAAACACGCCTGGGATACGACTGAGATATTATGTCTCGACGACTTCTGGAAGACACCTTCTTCCCTTAACGGTAAAGCAAGTGACTTACTCTAGATGAGGACCATGAAATCACTTAAGATGAAAAATAAGCAAATAAATAAATAAGAAAAATGAATAAATAAGTAAATATTTATGGCATGTGTACCTTATTAACACTCAATACAGTACCGCAGTTCCAAATATATGTCCTCGTACATGGGAAACAAGGTGAACATTTTCCAAGATGGCGCATTTTAGTTTTTTTCTGGCTAAAGAGGCCCTGCACGATTAATATTATTGCACAATATTCCCTATTGTACAATACTATTGACGGTGTAAGGATTATATTGAAGAGGCGCACGTGTTTGGCCGGTGCATTTGAGGTCTTCAATATATTGCCTCATTCTTCAAAACCATCCTTACACCGGCAGTAATATTATACAATACAGAATAATGGGCTATAATTTTGATCGTGTGGGGACCCCGCGAATAGATTCCATTCATCTGAGCCCTTCCTTCATTAGTGACATCCTAGATGAATGACGTCATCTGGCATCAACAGGTCAGTAGGAAAAAGATTACATTAATCAAAGTACAGGATGGTCCAAAAGTCAATGAGGGGTTTTCATTTCCAATAACTCCCTCATTGTTACAAATGAAATTTTATTACAACATAGAAACATCACCTCAACAGCTGTGTTCTCTTTCTTGCGATATGAGCAGTTGCCCCATTTTCCTGGAACCGCATATCGGACTAAAGATCATTTAATGAAGAAATTATTAAAAAAAATTGCAACCCTTCGGTGACTTTTAGGCCACCCTACTCATACATCCTCCACCACTCTAACATCTAACTCTAACTGATGGATACGGAGCTGCCTAGTGCAGGCCTTATGGTCTCTTGTAGTGTCCTTCATTCTTATGTTCTTATGTTCTAACGCTCCTCCTTCCTTTGAAGATCATAAAAGAGGTCCAGCAGCTCAAGACACCCAAGCTTGATCCGTGGCCGCGGAGGTGAAACAGCTATTAGCCATGATACCATAGGACTGATTTATATCTTCTCCGTGGCAGAAAGCGCGAGCGGCTTCGCTCACGTTATCCAACGTCTTCGTGTGTGGGGGTCGGAGGCCGAGGCCGGCCGGGGGTCAAAGGGGGTCAAAGTGGATGTCAGGGTCGTCAGTCCTTTTAACGATGATTCCTCTACACAAATCACTAATGAGGCTGTGACCTTGTTTGCGTCCTCGTTAAGGAGCTTCGTGAGACGTGGATCGAGCCATTCGGATAGCCAAGTTCGCATCCAGTACATGTATGCTTACACACACACACACACACACACACACACACACACACACACACACACACACACACACACACACACACACACACACACACACACACACACACACACACACACACACACACACACATGTTGTGTTTACCTCAATCTGGAAAAAAATTCTATAAAATACTTCACAATCGCTTTGTGTGGAAATTGGAGCATAATGGAGGACTGGGAGGCAAACTACTCGAGTGAACGAAATATTTTTTTAATAGAAGGCATATGAAAACAGAATTAAAAGACAAAATTTCAGGACGGAGGGAATATATAAATGTATATATTTCTATACAAATAGGTATTTCATTGCATATGATAGTTGATACATGTCTACATATTTGTAGGTTCATGTGCGCGTTGTAAACACTACATGCGTACATGTAACATGTACGCATAGAGTGCTTTTAATTTAATGATGGTTACTTGTTAACTCTATGAATCATCTCGTTCCTCTTCTCATTTGCTCATTGCTACGAGATTCTTGACCCCTTCCTTGCTGTCTTGATAAGTGTGACTCAGTGACATATATGTACGTGTGGTTTTCAAGTGACGTAAGAGGCAGTTTCGTAGTGTCGCATTGTCGTTTAGGTCCTCCATTCATTTATTCACTTATTTATTCAGTCTCTCTTTTGTTTTAGGAACGTCATTGGTGTAATTAGAATGTACGTTGACACGCGACAGGCCTCTGTCGCTTGCCAGCCCGTTTACTTTGTTTTTGTTTTTTGTTGTTTTTGTTTTGTTTTTGCTTCTTTTGTTATTCTTTACGACGATTACTCACACCATTATGAGATGCGACTAGGAAAGGTTCTTGGGCCTTAGACATTTTTTTAATTTATGAATTTGAAAAAAGAAAAATTGGACACCAATCAAATCCCCACCCAGCACGGAAGTTTTTTGGGCCTTCCGTGCAGGATCTTATCTATTTATTCTTATTGGTAACTTTATTAATATATACATATATATTGTGGCATCTTACCGCACACACACACACACACACACACACACACACATACACACACACGCACACACACACACACACACACACACACACATTTATATATATATATATATATATATATATATATATGTGTGTGTGTGTGTGTGTGTGTGTGTGTGTGTGTGTGTGTGTGTGTGTGTGTGTGTGTGTGTGTGTGTGTGTGTGTGTGTGTGTGTGTGTGTGTGTGCATGCATAAACTTGAATTTCCTTATACACCGATGAGATTACCACCCAGCAAGATTTTTGACATGTTACGAAAGCTCACCTGACGTCACCCGTCGCATAAATGTTGGGACAATTTCCTGGACCCAAAAGAATAATTATGCTCGGTGTCAATCACTCCTTAATCATGGCCCTGGCGGGAGTAGAGTCTTTGCTAAATCCGATTTCTGTATTAGTCACAAAGTTCTTCGAAAGTTTGTTTGGGGGTTCCATCTTTCAAGTTGGTTTCTCTTGACGTAGGTTAGCCAAAATAAAATCCCACAAATCTTGTCAACATTTTTTCCATGGCGGAAATATATTACAAAATAATTTGAGGATAAAGATAAAATTAGACTCTAAATAACATTATTTACATTGCTATTCGAATTCATTTAGAAATCATTTGAAATACAAAACTCTAGTATGTTTAAATGAATCTTAAATTCTGCGAATCTTTACAAATAGCACTCTCAGAGGTATTCAAGGAAAAGTTAGTTAGTTTCTGAAGTGATAAATCAGCAGTGAAGGATTTGCATTGTGGACCTTTCGTACGCAGGCCAAATGTCCTCCACTACATTCTTAATTTCTTCGACATGATATATATACTCTATATACTTTGTTCTGGTTAAGTACAAACGATTTTATGCAGCTGAGGGAGACCGAGTCTAGCCTTCCTGGGTCT
The DNA here is from genome assembly GCF_046742065.1 of Oratosquilla oratoria. Lineage (NCBI taxonomy): Eukaryota > Metazoa > Arthropoda > Malacostraca > Stomatopoda > Squillidae > Oratosquilla > Oratosquilla oratoria. The sequence goes on from NC_134782.1 coordinate 28,804,857, forward strand.
TAATTGTTCGCGACCTCTTTCAGGTAGTGTCGGTGAGCGTGACGTCACACAGTCACGTGACCCACGAGAATGACTCAGCGACATCTGCCGAAGCGGCTATCATGAGAAGGCTTCTCATCGTGTGAACATAAGAACATAAGAATGGAGGTGATAGCTAAAGACCATAAGGCCTATACTAAGTAGTTCCATGTCCTTTACCACCTTTGATACCTATCCATAAACTTGTCTAACCTTGTCTTAAAACAACCAATTGTTTCGGTACTCACTGCATGGTTAAAAAGTCTATCCCAGTCGTTAACCACTGTTGACTAACCAGTTCTTACCTATTTCCTTCTTAAATCTAAATCTTTCCGACTTTAATCCATTACTGCGAGTCCTGATCACTGACCCTGATCTCAGTGCCACATTGACGGGGTGGCGGGGGGGGGGGGCGGAGATAGGAAGTGGGAGTTGCTGGGGTGGAGAGGGGAGTGGGTAGGAAGTTTACTCTAACACTCTGGCCGAATCTCCGGGGCGACCACGGTCATGGAAGCGGCACAGATCGCCGCTCAAGATTCGGGAGCCTTTGGCAGAAGACGGAGTGATGAAAGCCCCGCAAGCCCCTGGCGCCGTGTTCCCCAATCCAGGGTCTTAAGGCCCCTAGGGGGGGTCTGGACCCCCCCCCTCCCCTCCCAAGAGGGTCCACGAACCAGAATCCAGAACCAGGAGCTGGATCCCACACGCTTTTCAGTCACTAATGGAATGATTCACTTCAGGTCAACAAGATAAGGGTCGATGCATGACCAGGCTGAGACCCTCTGAACGCAGGATGACTGGCACTGCAAGGAGGCTAGGGGGAACACGCCAGGAGGTGGTACGTGGATGCGACCGAACCTACCAACTTTGCCCAATGCGCTTAGATAGCTTGAGTGAGGGGGCGGGGGCAGTTACTTACAGACATCGCAAATCAAAGTTTTGTACGCGTAGTCACGTGTTTGAAACTAAAAAAGAGAGACAGGGAGAGAGAGAGAGAGGGTTGGAGAGGGGAGGGGGGGGGTCTGACTTTTGGCAGGAGAAAACGTCCGCCTGCTGCCCGCCCGCCCGCCCGCCCGCCTGGGGGCTCGTGGCCGTCTAGACAAATGTCTGGTCACCCTTTTCCCGCCAAACCGATTCTAAAAATATGCCATGTTGCATAACAGGTAAGTAAGCACCCACGCTTATAAGCGTGTCTTCTACGCCCAGAGGGCGCCTCGCTCCGCCCACGCCCACATCCATCTTTCCTCCTGTAACACTTATGGGCGTGTTCTCCACTGCCCATGTCATGCTTAATCAAGATGGCGTTTAACGCACGGTAGATAGTGGTCAACCCATTATAGATGGGGTTTAACATATCATAGTCTCTAGCCTATTATAGAAAGAGTTTTAACTTATTATAGAAAGTGTATAATCAATTATAGAATGCTATTAGCCAATAATAGGTAACATTTAACCTATTGATAGCGGTTAACCAATTATATGTAGTTTTTGATATATTGTCTTTAAATTATTATGGAAAGTGTTCAATTTACTATCGATGATATCTAACCCATAAAAGTATTCATTTGATCCCTTATTGATAGATTATCCAATTATAGAAAGTGTATAACTTATTATTGTTAGATCCGTTAAAGAGATTTACCCCACTATAGAGTTCAATCCATTATAGACGTTGTTTAACTTATTAAAGCTAGTTTTTAAGTCATTTAAGATGAAACCTTCCTCTAACCTGAATGAAATTGTCTGGCATCTCAGTAAGTTAGTGTTTAAACCATGCAAGGCCTGTTTGCACTAGCGGTTTCAATTACAAGGTAAGTCAATGATGCTTTCACACACAACCGTGCAGTTTTTCCCTGACTATGCTGCACCGTTTCCGCGCGGTTTAAACCGTTGGTGTGAACAGGGGCTTAATTGGCAAAAGGCCCATCTGATCATATGAATACGATAGTCTCGCTCGGCAGGATGAGGTCACTACAGTGACCAATGGGACTTCCTGGGTGAACTCCTTCAACCCAGTGGAGTACTTTGTCGATTTTGTTCTTGCTAAAGAGGAGGGCGGTTTTAATGCAGCTGAAAGGAGACGGGCGCTTGAAGTAAGGTCCCGCTCGAACAAGGTCACCCTTTCAAGCCAAGGTCCACCCAACAGATTGCCATTTATCTATTTATTTATTTATTTTACCTGAAGTACGTTGCGTTGCTGAAAGTACTGATTCCGTCCGTACAGGACGGATTATTTTTTATCTTATTTTTTTTCTGGTTATCATTAGGCTATATAATCAATTTGCGTCATTCCTTCATAGTAGATGAGGGAATAAACACGAGACCCTGGCGTCCACGTTGGATCAATTCTCATAAATCCTTATCTCTTCTCGTCGTCTTTCTCAATGTGTGTAACAAGTTAATTTCCCCATTACGTCCTGTCCAACCGGCTCTTCATTATTTAAATGTAAATGGCATCACCCTCCTTTCCAAGTCTTTCTACGCTTAGAGTCGCACGTGCTGCTGCCCTCCTTTGATCTTTTTCCCCCCAAAAGTCTCATCATTTCTGCCCTGGCGGCTTCAGTCTTTGTCTTCAATTCCCACAACATTTTGCGCCAAAGGAGATATTCATTCATCTTTTCACTTGGACCTTCTCCAAAAAACCCTTCCTCTCCTCTTTACTCACTCTGCCTGCAGTCCTTTGCTCCCTCTCTTCCCTTTCCTCTCTCCATCTCTCTCTCTCTCTCTCTCTCTCTCTCTCTCTCTCTCTCTCTCTCTCTCTCTCTCTCTCTCTCTCTCTGTCTCTCCCTCTCTCTGTCTCTCGTAGACCTTAAGCTCCCGCCGTCCCACTCCTTCTGTGCCGTAGCCGCCTCCTTCCTTGTCATCTGATACAGACAGGACGTACGTACGTACGTACATAATCAAGACCACCCTAACCGAGACTTTGCACTCTCCACCTCGGCTTATCACCCTTTTGTGTACGCTCCTCTCTACCTCCTCCTCCTCCTCCTTCCACCTCCTCCTCTTCCTTATCTCCTCCTCCTCCTCCACCTCTTCCACCCCTCCTCCTCATCCTCTTCCTCCTCTTCATCATCCTGCTCCTCCTCCTACTCCACCTCTTCCACCCCTCCTCCTCCTCTTTCTCTTAATCCTCTTCATCCTCCTGCTCCTCCTCTTCCTCCACCTTTCCCCTACCTCCTCTTCCTTATCTCCTCCTACTCCACCTCTTTCACTCCCTCCTTCTCCTTCGCTTCCTTCACCTCCTTCTCCTTACCCTCATCATTATCATTCTCGTCCTTCTTGTCCTTCCCTTTCCCTCCTTCCCCCCCACCTTTGACTCTCTTCTACCCATTTCCACTCATCTCCATCCTAATCCTCCACCTTTACTTTTTCTTCTCCTTCTCTTCCTCCTCAATCTCTCCTTTATTCTCCTCTTTCTCTCCTTAATTCTCCCGATGCCACTTACATTCCCTTGCGCTGCTCATTAACAACGGGATCCTAAATGCTGCGAATACTAATACTCTTCTTTCTCACCATCCCTTCTATGTTTCTTAAAGCCCAGCCTTCTGCAGAACCTGGGGGACGCCATCCCAGCTCTCTAAGGCCTCTATTGTGTTTTGAAGTTATGATCCCAGACTCTGATTATGATAACCTTCACGGGCCATTACTTCGTATATGGGAACATACACTTATGTTATACATACGCACACAGACGCACATATTTGTATATGTATATATATATGTATATATATATATATATATATATATATATATGTATATATGTGTGTGTGTGTGTGTGTGTGTGTGTGTGTGTGCGTGTGTGTGTGTGTGTGTGTATGTGTGTGTGTGTGTGTGCGTGTGTGTACGTGTATTTCACCTTGGTCTTTGGATCACGTGCTGGACTCGTGATTGACATTTATTTCCCTCCCGGAAGAGAGCTCAGAGCTCGTATGACCGATCTATGAGTAATGCTGTGACCTTACACGCACACACACACCCAACTCCCCGCCCACGAGAGTTGGAGTAACGACTCGAAGCGCAGTGATACTGAAATTATTTCAGCCTTGGGTAGGATTCGAACGCGGACCACAGTAGTGAAGTCGGGAACTCTACTAACCGCGCCACCATCGTGTGTGTGTGTGTGTGTGTGTGTGTGTGTGTGTGTGTGTGTGTGTGTGTGTGTGTGTGTGTGTGTGTGTGTGTGTGTGTGTGTGTGTGTGTGTGTGTGTGTGTGTGTGTGTGTGTGTGTGTGTGTGTGCGTGTGTGTGCGCGCGTGGATGTTTTTCGCCTTAACATAAAAGTTGCTTTGTATTTTCCCTTTCCTTATTCCCACATCAACAAACAATAATTTCTGTCTTCCTTAATCTAATACTTTTTCTCTCCAGGGACACATTTTTTCTGAAGCCCTCAAACTATATAATCCAATATGGAGGACACACGTGAGCCCAAAATCTACAAATCTCTGAATATCTGAAAGGAAAACAGTCCTTGAGCGTCGAGGCGGAATCTTATCAAAGCCGACAGGGCAGAGACGCTAATCTGAGCCAATCCACGGGATGGACGTCTGGTCTGCAAATATCTCCCCTGAAACTCTTACGACTTCAACCAATCGTGGAGTACGTCCGAGTAGCACAGGGACGGATTAGAGGAAGAAGGGAATGCTAGAGCCTTGGACCCATAATGTAATGAAGAGTGAAATTTCACAGTAAGTTTCAGGAACCTTAAGTTGAAACAGAAGGCACTGCTGTGTGGACTGTGTTTCGTTAGGAATTGCATAAAAATGTGGTGGGTATCAATGTTGTAGGAGACTAAATTAATTGGCTTTGAAAATTAAATATATATGCATATATAAGGACATATACATACACATTCACATAAACATACATAGATACACACACACACACACACACACACACACACACACACACACACACACACACACACACACACACACACACACACACACACACACACACACACACACACACACACACACATATATATATATATATATATACATATACTGTATATATATATATTATATATATATATTTATATATATATATATATATATATATATATGTGTGTGTGTGTGTGTGTGTGTGTGTGTGTGTGTGTGTGTGTGTGTGTGTAGCAATGAATTAGGCAGTGCCAAGTAAATGAATGGCAATAATCTAGCGACAACATATTCAAAAGGGAACAGTGACATACAGTACATAGGCAGTTCATCAAGACTACATTCCCTTTACCTCCAAAGGGGTTGCTAAGAGATGAGTAAAATAGCGAGGTGACAGTCGGAACAAAAGGTAAAGTGCCACGAAGTAGTGAGAGGACATCCACGTTCTTGCGAAACAAGCCTGTCTCATAGGCACTGCAGCCGACACATGTG
>NC_134782.1:28815239-28820239 GCF_046742065.1 Oratosquilla oratoria
AACCACGTAGTTAGCGGGCGCTGAAACTATTGGTTGTTTCAAGAGAAGATTAGATATCTTCATGGTGAGGGACATGGAACTCGATAGTGTAGGCCTTATGGTCTGTTGCGTTCTCCTCCCTTCTTATGTTCATATGGAGTTTGTAAGAATGAATAGACTTAGTAACCAAGAAGTGAGCGCTGGAAAAAACTGGTTGTTTTCAAAAGAAGATAAATATAACTTTATGGATGGAGATAGAGGATGGTAATAGACATGGAACTGCCTAGTGGAAACCTTATGGTCTTTTGCAGTCTCCTCCATTTTTCTGTTCTTGTCGCCCATCCCCAACTAAATTTGATTAACCCAGAACACCCAGAAAGCCCAAAATTCTTAGTTACTGTGGCACTCTTTACAAACTTTATTCTGTCCGACACTGAACGATTGTTTTGTTCGTCTGAGGTCTGGGAACAAGATTTTTTTCCCAAGATCTTTTCTTTTCTTTTCTTTTTCTTTTTTTGGGGGGAGAGTTAGGGGGGGGGAGAGAGACGTGGCCTGACATCCCAATGGTAACCCAAATACCGAGTCTCATTTCCCATTACCTGCTTCGTGGTTCGAGCCAAACAGCTGTTCCCGCCGCTGCCCAGACTCCCTCCAGCTGACGGCAGAAGCTTTCTCTGCCCGAAGATCCAATCCCCACTCGCCCCAGCCCACCCCAACCCCCGCTCCCCCTCCCACAACCCATTCCCGTGCAATCAGCAACGCTTCATGAGTACTTCTTTTCCTATTCTGTGCGCGCGCGCGTATGTGTGTACGCGCGTGTGCCTATGATTAGGTGGATAGAGTGCAGGGCGTATATGCGTGGGTGGGTGGGCGTGGCTGTGGTTATGTGGGAGTGCAAGTATGGGTTTGGTTAAGGGAGTGGGTGAGAGACAAGACTTTTTTGTGTTCACGGGTGAGTGTACAGATAAGAGTGTGAGTGTAAGTGTGGGTGTGGGTGTGGGTGTGGTTGCATACACGTGTGTTTAGGTTTAAGACGTGATACATAGATAAAAATGAGAGATGAGAGAAATAAAAATAAATAGAAATAATAAAGAAGGACAGCTAAATAGACACACACGCACACGCACACACGTACATACACACACACAAGGAGGTAAGACATTACATATACTATATTCCATGTGCGTTGGTGGCGTCATCGGAAGCGTACCGGTCTCACATTACTTTGCGCCTCACCTTCCCCCAACAGACAGGCCGCTCCACTCGGCTCGCATCAGACTCCGTCCTGGAAGAGGTTTCCATCCAGCGAGCCGGGCTCAATGCGTCTCAATTGCCGCAACAATAGAAGCTACGGAGCGCCGCACCGTAGGGGTGGGGGTGGGGCCAAAAGGGTGGACGCGCCTTTCGTCAGGCCATTGTCGTCAAGGCGTCGCGTCCAGTTTCCTTATTTGGGCAAACTAATGGCATCCCAGGGCAGCAACGTAAGACTCTGCTCCGGAAATAAGCTATATATCATAGTACTTACATTCATACATACATACGTACATACATACATACATACATACGTACATAAATACATACATACATACATACATACATACATACATACATACATACATGCACACAAAACATACATACATACATACTGTACATACATACAATCACATACACACACACACACACACACACACACACACACACACACACACATATATATATATGTATATATATGTATAAATATATATATATACATATATATATGTATATATATGTGTGTATATATATGTATATATATATATATATATATATATTGTGTGTGTGTATTTACCTAATCATATTTATCTAATTGTTGTATACAAGAAAGGAACAAGGCTCGTTCGGTTCTGTCTCCTCTAATTTTCTAACAAACTAAGATTCAAATTTATGTACGGTACGTGTGTGTTTGTGTGTGTATGCGTGCGTGCGTGCGTGTGTGTGTGTGTGTGTGTGTGTGTGCGTGTGTCCGTGTGTGTGTGTGTGTCTGTGCGTGTGCGCAAGTATACGTATAATGTATGTATGGACACATATATATGTATGCTGATATGCATACTTATATGTATTCTAATATGTAAACACATATGTACGTGTATATGTATATATATATATATATATATGTATGTATATATATATGCATATGTATGTATGTATATGTGTATGTATATGTACATGTATATGTATATGTATATGTACATTTCATGTTGGTATAGCCAGGTAGATTTTTCTTTAGACATACAATGTTGAATAGTATAGTTTAAGCTTTATTCAGTTTTTGTTGTGTTCCTCCTTTTTTTATAGTCCTTTTTATTTCTATGGGCCGAGCTCCTAAAGGCAGCATGCTAAAGGAAATGGTGCTCACAACGTTTCGTTCCCTCCCTGGGATCATCTTCAGGTGGAATGGTTGGGTTGTTGTAGCTTAAGATAAGGGATAGAGAGAAGATAAGGGTTGGGGGGGGGATTTTGAAAGGAAAGACAGAAGGAGAGAACAGACGGGGACGACGACACGCGTGCTTTGGTTTCGTATTATTAACGAGAGGGATTTCACCTCTTTCGCTCTGCCTTTTGTTCGGTTCGTGATTTAGTCCGGTATGATGTACTTCTCATAGTTGGTAGCGGAGGTTGGCATGAGTCAAGCAGATTAGCGCTCGATTCTGATTGGTCAGCGTGCCTGCCTGCGACGCGGGTCTCGTTCATGGGAGAGCTGGATACAGAAGAATAGAGCTCACTCACCCACCCAATCACTCACTCACTCACTCTCTCACACACGGAAGTTGTCTATACATGATTGAACATGATATCACGTATCGCCTGTAAATTGAAAATAAAAGTAAATGTATTTATTGAAATAATAAGAAAGATGTAAGTTGAGGTGCCTATGTCAGGAAGCAAGAAAGTTCTCATCCTCTGAGGACAGCAATTGTCACCCACAAAATATAGAAATAACAATGGTAGATCAGAATTCAAATTTATGGTGGGTTTACATTATTTTCTTAGCTTGCAAAAATACTTCCATATATACCGTTCGAGGTGGAGACGTCATCGCAGAGAAGTGGGCGTCCATTCTACGTCCCACTCTCGAAATGTCACACAGAACCTTACGGACAATTAAATTTACATATTATCATCTACTCACGCCCGCGCTCACAGACACAATTCCCGTGCGTAGGCGTGCCAATACACAACCAAGACATTTCACTAATTCCTTGTCTATGGAACGAGTACCATGGAAAAGAATGAACTATCGTGGCGGCGGACACGATGGCAGTAAAAAGTGCCCACCAGCAACCATGGGGGACTAGTTACGTTGGGGAGAAAAGGAGGAGCGTGTGCTGGAGGTAGCAACAAAGCCAGGACCCCCCCCGGGGGGAGCTAAGACCCAACCAGGTCTCGACACGACTCTCTCGAGGCACCGCGAGACCATCACAGGGAGGAAAAGGAACCCCTGAGGCAGACTGAGGGGTAACAAGAGGCATAAAATCAAATAAATGAATAAATAACAATAATGATAAATATAATTCATAAATAAACAAATAAAGTATAATTGAATAAGTAAATGAACAAACAAATAGATAAGTAGATAAATAAATAGATACATAAACTGATAGACAAACAAAAGGATGTGAATGAATAAATAGTAAATAAGTAAATAAACACACATATATATATATATATATATATATATATATATATATATATATATATATATAGAGAGAGAGAGAGAGAGAGAGAGAGAGAGAGATAAATAAATAGACATATGAGTAAATAAGTAAATTGATGACACTAAAAAAAGAGAGGGACAAAAAAAATAGGAAAAAAAGAAAGAAAGACATAAGAACCGAGAGAATGGCGAAAAGAGAGAGAAACAAAGAAAGAAATAGAAAAAAAGTAATAGAAAACAAAGAAATGAAAGAAAAGAAAAAATGAAAGACATAAAGAGACGGATCGATCATTCCAATCCTTAGTGAGTATTATCACCTTACAAGTGCATTTGTTCAAAAACAACCAGGCGAGGTTTTGGACCGCATTACAAAAACCCTACTTCCCTTCAATCTGCGACTGAGGAGGAGGAAGAGGAGAAGGAGGAGGAGGAGGAGGAGGTGATGGCAGCCTTCTACCACTGTACGTGACTAAAGGGATGCCTTGTGTGTCTTATACACAATGTTTGCTTGTTTGCCCCCTCCTCCTCCTCCTCTATGACTGTGCCTGCGTGTATGTGTGCCTGTTCCTCCCCCCCCCTTTCTCTCTCTCATCTTGTATGTGCGTGTGGAGAGGGGGCTGTGTGTGTGTGGGGGGGGGCTGTGTGTGTGTGTGTGTGTGTGTGTGTGTGTGTGTGTGTGTGTGTGTGTGTGTGTGTGTGTGTGTGTGTCTGTATATGTGTGTGTGTGTGTGTATGTCTGTATATGTGTGTGTGTGTGTCAGTATGTGTGTGTGTGTCTGTGTGTGTGCGTGTGTGTGTGTGTCTGTGTGTGTGCGTGTGTGTGTGTGTGTCTGTGTGTGTGCGTGTGTGTGTGTGTCTGTGTGTGTGCGTGTGTGTGTGTGTGTGTGTGTGTGTGTGTGTGTGTGTGTGTGCGTGTATGTGCGGGTAAGTATGTATGCGTATTTGGGTGTGTATGTCCGTACGTGTGCATGTTTACGCGTATGTTTATGCGCTTGTGTGTAACCGTGTGTGCGCACATGCCTGCATATACTTGAGTGTTTTTCGTTCGAATGTCTCAATACACATATTTCCTCAACATCTCATTATAGCCAAAAATAGAAGAGAGAGAGAGAGAGAGAGAGAGAGAGAGAGAGAGAGAGAGAGAGAGAGAGAGAGAGAGAGAGAGAGAGAGAGAGAGAGAGAGAGAGAGAGAGAGAGAGAGAGAGAGAGAGAGAGAGAGAGAGAGAGAGAGAGAGAGAGAGAGAGAGATAGAGAGAGGACCTGCTATTAGCGAGTTCTTCTTTTGTTCTGGCTGCCGCCTGACGATTTTATTCATCTTTGGGAGAGC
>NC_134782.1:28825239-28835239 GCF_046742065.1 Oratosquilla oratoria
ATGTATATATCATACATATATATATATACATACATATATATATATACATGTATATATCATATATATATATATATACATACATATATGAATAAATAACAGATAAATAGGTAATTAGATAAAGTAGATAAAGATATATCGAAAAAACAAAATAAAAGAGAAAGGTTAGACCCCTTGACGCACCCTCGCCATCTCTCCATCCATCACGACAAGATCGTTCTGTTGCCTCGATACATCATTTCCCGGAGCGAATCCGCACCAGTCCGACTTCGATTCATCTTCGAAGTCGGTGGTTCTTCCTCTCTGACTCTTCCTCCTCCTACTTCTCCTATGCCTCCTACTCCTACTCCTACTCCTACACCTACTCCTCCTCTTCCTTTTCTTCGCCTTCTACTCCTCCTTTACTTCTTGGGTCTATGTTTGTCAGAGATGGGCGATTTACTAACCACCAAGCCATAGGTGTCAAACACTATTCTCCGTTTATTCACTATCTACCCACCAATCTCCTCATAACTGTTTGCTACCGTATCTCCTATATCATTGTTCTAAAATCCTTCCGTCATATCTCACCGTCTGACCGCAGAGTCGGGCAGAATCCAGCTGTTATCTGCTGCCACCCAAATTCAAAGAAAATCACCCCTATTTGCCACACAGAATTCTTTTTCTAATATTTTATTGCGTCACTCCTCTCCTCCTGGGAAGGTTTCTGTTTTTACTACTGCCACTGACAGTACCACGACCACAAACATTACCACTCTCACTACTCAATACCATCACGATCTTCATTTTCAATACCATTACCACTCTACCTCTACTACTACCACTACCACCACCATTCTCACGGTACTACCACTGCCATTACTACTACTACTACTACTAATATAACCACTAACACTAACACTACAACTCTACCTCTACTACCATCACTACTACCAACCACTCCCACTACCACTATCATAATCATTCCTCCTCCCACTACTACTTCTACTGCCAACATTGCCCACCCCACTTCCTCGCCCCCAACACCCAATCCCGCAGTTGCCGTGAGAAGACTTGTAGGTAGGTAGGTAGGTAGGTAGGTAGGTAGGAAGGAGGATCGGTCAGTCGGTCGGTCGGTCGGTGGAGGGAGCCAGTTGATCCTTCAGCCCGACCTCTTGGCAACGTCGACCACCCTCATCATCATCATCATCATCATCATCATCATCATCACCGCTGCCAATCGCTTCATCACCATTTCCCGCTGTTACGCAACCATCCATCACCGCGTTATGCCTATCACCATCACTGATCAGGGAGCTATTACAGCGCTACCCAATGCCCACCCGACGGGAGCGGGAGCCGGGAAGCACCAGAGAGCCCCACCAAGACCTCTTCCCCCCGAAGCACCAATCACTGCTCCCGGAATCGTCAGCAAGCTCCCCTTGCCCTAATCACCCACTCACCCGGGCCCTGCTGTCACTATCATAGCATCACCGCAATCGGTAACGCCATCACTGAGAGGAGGAAGACCTTCCTTGCTTTCAGCTCGCCACAGGAGGAACTTGCATATACTCTGTCCTTCGGTGTCGACGGATATGGAAGAGATGAAATCTATCGACCACTCCCCCAGCCTCCCTCCTCTCCCTCCCCTTATCCCTCCCTCCTCGTCCACCCAAATGAGACTTTAGTCTAGGGAAAACCTTATACATGTATTTTTGTTATGTATTTCGTTACCTGACAAGGTATATGGGGACTCACACAGGGGAGAATCTCTATTAAGGTATTAATCGTTAGTCTTCGTTCTACTCTGTAGATTTGAAGAGTTATTTTAGGCAGACATTGACAATAGATATTTTGAATCCATTGGCAAAAGCCCAGAAATGACAAAAGTCAGGCAAGGGAAGAATAAGGAGGCGGTAAGTACAAATGGAATCTTGAGTAATCTAAGAGGCACTTGGAACAAGGAGGGAGTGGAGATCAAGGACGGGTATGACCATGAATTTAGAGAATTAGAGCAAGATTAAATTATGTTACTGCCCTTGTAGTTCCAACATGGAGGGTCATTTGTCAGAGTGGGAACATGTTATATTTTGTATAAGGTTTATTCTACATTAGAAGCTGGAATCAATCGAGGCGTGAGTGTTGAGGGTTTTGGTTCTGTATCGCGTGTTTTTGCCGAAGACTCGTATAAAGTGGGTTTGATTAACCATACCGTCAAGTGACTGAATAACTTCCCATAGAGGTGATAGAGTGTAAGATTATTCTCTATTTAGGAAGGTGAGGAGCCTACGCCAGGAGGAGCTTAACTGCGGGCGAAGTAGTTGACCTTTGCCCTACCCACTTGCTTTACTGGGCCAGGTAACAGTCACTGCTGGGAATCAGAGAAGAATACAGAATTCGAACACACAACTAAGTGAATGCGAGACCAACTCGCTTTTGATTCCGTCACCAGAAAAACATTACAGCTAAATTCAGGATCGAAGTGTGCCACTTAATAATACGAACACAGTCAGTACCCGTTAGGACTTAGGTGAAGGTGATAAATGAATAAGCGCGATTGTTTGTATATTGATAAATAACACCCGATGGGAAAGAGGTTCTGCGTGGGGAAGGGTGGGGTGGGGGTAAAGTGGGTCAATAGATTAACCTACCGGGAGTCATAATATAAATAAATGTACAAGGTGGCACTGTGGCGAGTTAAGGCCCTCTTCACACTAGCGATCTGAACCTCGCGGAAACTGCGGCGGTACCACATAGTCAAGAAAAAACTGTGCGGCTGTGGGTGAACGCCTCCATTGACTTGCGTTATAATTGAACCCCCGAGATTTGAGCCGCGGTGGTTGAAACCGCTAGTGTGACCAAGGACTAAGGGGCGGAAGATAAAGAGGGTGCATGATCCAGCCTGGAGAGTATGAAAAGACAGCAGAAGGCCCGGGCGAGCAAAGTCGAGGGCACAGTGGGTCGTCGTCCCAGAGACGGGGCTCCCAGACGCGACCCGTGCCTCGTTTGACGCAGCAGGGCACGGCAGGGCACGGCAGGGCAGGGCACAGGCCCCGCCTGACCCGACGATGGCTATCTTGCTTTGATTTGCAACAGGACACTCAGGGAATCTCCTGTTAACATGAGCAATGGGAGAAGTAGAATATGACTAATCTCATGTTTGAAAAATACAAATGTGAGCGTTTGATACATCTTTGCTCATTATACATATACACACACATATCATATATATATATATATATATATATATACATATATACATATATAGATAGATAGATAGATATTCATATATGTAAATATGTTGATTTATTTATCTATCCTACAAAATTTCATCTCCACCAGCGTATCCTATGATTTCACATGTTTGTTTTCTTTCTTTTTTTACGTTTTTACCAAAATGCATTGCAGTATTGAGGCCTTATAATCAGATGCTGAAACCAGTGTTCTCCATCTCATCACACGCCATGTCTCGCTTCATTTCCATCATATCCAACGCTGACTACTTATCGCAATTTTTTTGTCTAATTTTCCTCCTTTGTAACACAGCCTCTCGACGTGCCCATGCCACCGTCCTACCACCGCAGTATCGACCACATCTGCCATAAAAACTTGTTTTAGATCTTTTTGTCTCGTCAGATTGATGCTGCCACTCTCTCTCTCTCTCTCTCTCTCTCTCTCTCTCTCTCTCTCTCTCTCTCTCTCGCTCTCTCCTTGCTCCGGTTCCAGGCTCCATTCATACTTCTTCTTTTTTTCGATCCACATCCACAAGGCCATTTGATCTTTATTTGGAAGACGCGCTCTTCTCCTCTCTCTCTCTCTCTCTCTCTCTCTCTCTCTCTCTCTCTCTCTCTCTCTCTCTCTCTCCCTCGCTCTCTCTCTCTCTCACTCATTCACTCTCTCTCTCCCTGTCTGTTTTACACTTTTTCTCTTTATTTTTCTTTGTGTGTGTGTGTGTGTGTGTGTGTGTGTGTGTGTGTGTGTGTGTGTGTGTGTGTGTGTGTGTGTGTGTGTGTGTGTGTGTGTGTGTGTGCTCATGTGTGTGTGTATGCGTGTGTGAATAATCACCTAGGGGCGAACATTTGCAAGAAATACTCGATGTTCTCTGATATACGGATCTGAACCTGAAATACTTCTCGGTTTACCCATAATTATTGGAAGATTTTTTTTTGTTATATGTATATATTATTTTAATTTATTTATATAGCCTTATTCACATTCTTACTTCTCACGTGTTTATGTAGACACGCGCACACACACACACACACACACACACACACACACACACACACACACACACATATATATATATATATGAGAGAGAGAGAGAGAGAGAGAGAGAGAGAGAGAGAGAGAGAGAGAGAGAGAGAGAGAGAGAGAGAGAGAGATAGATAGAGAGAGAGAGAGAGAGAGAGAGAGAGAGAGAGAGAGAGAGAGAGCGAGAGAGAGAGAGAGAAGAGAATGTAGTATTTTGTATCGATATATAAATCCACTGCATTGTTTTAACATCGTAATATTCTTTGGGTTTTACCACAGGAACACTAAGAGCGGACCATCATGATAGATAAAAGACGACAGCTGTTTGATGAAACAAAAGATGAGGTCTTTGGTCGCTCTGATCTCTTCTCTGACCTCGATGGGGAACGCAGGTCCGAGGCCATTTTCGGATTGGGTTCGAATAAGAGAGAAAGGAAACAGGAATGTGAAGGAGCGTTAGTGAATGGGAGACAGAACGTTAAGCAATCTGTACTATGAAGACTTCCGTAATACTTCCACGGCCTCACAGAATCCTTCTGTAGGGAGAGGGGATTTTCTCCTCGATAAATGCGCTTCTACTTTTTGCTTTTTGATATTTGTCTCTGCCACTTTCCTGATCCAGATTTTGTTTTGTCATTCCTTCTATTGATTCCTTTTCTCCTTATTTTTTCCTATAGAAGCCAGGTCATCGTCCTTCTCTTTTTGGACTTTAGGAATTCGATGGAGCCGACATCAGTGGTGGCCGTGCTGGTGACTCGCTTCATATGTCACAGATAACAATATAAATACACATATTCTTACATATACATATGCATAAATACATACGTACAAGCATTTATATATGCATACATGTCAGTGTAGCAGCCCTTTTCTTTGTCTCGTTAGCCTTTCTTCTACCAACATACGAATCGTTCCCACAGTCCTTGACAACCTTTAGGTGGCAGCCTTTCTATCATACCTCAACCTACCCTTTGTTCTGTCTACCTTATACACTCCACCAGCCTTTGTCGTACCCACCCTTGCCTGACCAGGTCTTGAATCACCCGTGCCCTTGTTTTACTAACCCCCCCCCACACACACACACACACCTACTCCCTGCCCACCTATGATGGACGTCTTCTCTGCCAGATGCCTTCTTGCCTTAAATGGACCGACTCGTGCATGAAGTCATGCGACTTCCAATGGCTGGACAGTCTCCGTGCGCACGCGCGCGCGTGCATGTTTACTTTCTCCTTTTTTCTTTTTTCTTTTAATATTTCACCCATTGTCCGCTCTGCGAGGTGGCTAGGCATAACGGTCTGTATGTTTATCCTCGGGGATCTAAAACCGTCAGATCTTAATACCATCACACGTTAATGCTCTAGAGGATTTTAGCTGACTCCCTCTAGTTCTTGCTTCCAGATACTGTCGCCTTATTTTGGTTGGCTACTACGTTCCTCATGTCATTCTTATTATCATCGTTGCCTCAAGATTCACTGGTTGGAAACATCTGGCAACGACACCTGAGCCCTCCCGTAAATCTCACTGGAAGAAGCCTTTGTTGTTACAGAGAGTGGTTGATTCGGTGTCATCGACTGAAAATACAAATGATCATAAGAATGGAAGAGACTGCAACAGACCATGAGGTCTACATTAGGTAGCTCCATGTCCCTCACTACATGTCATCCCATAAAGCTATCTAGTCCTCTCTTAAAACAGCCAATTGTTTCAATGCTCACTACTTGATGGTCACTAAGTCTATTCCATTCGTTAACCAGTGAAACAGTTCTTGTCTATTTCCTTCTTAAACCTAAATTTGTGGAATTCAAACCCATTACTACAAGTCCTACTTTGTTGTCTTGATATGATGACCTTGCCTGCATCAGCCTTGTAAAAATCCTTTAACCCATTTGAATACCTCTATTACATCACCCCCACACTCTTCGTCTTTCCAGAGAGTGTAAGTTAAGGTGCATAAACCTGTCCTCATATGGTAAATTAGTAGGAAAAGGGGAGGATCAGTCGCCGTATGCCACCTCTCCATATGTGACCGAATGTCAGCCACTCGGGGCCGCACCTCCGGACGGAGGTGAAAAGGGTAGTAGGTTTTGAAAACGGACAATGAGGAGATGATTCTCTCAGTTGTACATCTTGCAGGATCACCACAAGCAAGCACTCGTCATTCCTCCTCGCTCCCTTTGTTTGCTGGAAATATTCATCAAATGAGTTTTACGAAAAAAAGTCAGACTCCATAACGACCCATCGCTAACTCTTTTTCAATACGAGACAGTAGTTTGCTTTGGATTTTTAATTATCAATATGTAGACCCATCTTCCACTGGTCACATGCTCAAGGATTCTTATGTAAATAGGAAAATGAGTGCATAATAGATATGCAACTTAATTGTGGTTTTACTCCAATCCAAGGCTGGTACACCCGTAGAGGAGTGTTTGTGTGTGTGTGTGTGTGTGTGTGTGTGTGTGTGTGTGTGTGTGTGTGTGTGTGTGTGTGTGTGTGTGTGTGTGTGTGTGTGTGTGTGTGTGTGTGTGTGTGTGTGTGTTTGTGTGTGTGTGTATGTGTGTGTGCTGTACGTATTAGTTTGTTTAATGAATACTGTATTTCCTCATCTGCTTCTGCCTAATGTATTTCACTCACCAATCAACCAAGCTGAACAATCTTTTTTCTCCATCTTCTAATCATTTGGTGAAAGAACCAACTACTTGATAGCCATCCACCTAATTTAGCCTGACCTAAACTAACCTTAGTTTGGTCAGTTTGACCTGAGCCAAAAAGAAGCGAGTTTTGTTATTTTCTCAGTTTGCCACTTCTCATCGAGTTCAGTACTTTTAAACCCGGAAGGAGGGACGGGGGGGGGGGGGGGTCGAATACGGGAATGGAAAATGGGTAAGTTCAAGTCGGAATTTCTCTGAATATTTTGGCGCATTGAACAGCAAAATTGAAAGTATTTTTTTTCCTTTATCATATATGAAAGGAGCACAAAGACATGCAGGCAGAAATAACAGGAGGACGATTGAAAGAAAATAATATTTATTATAAACTGGTCTTCCTAAAGACAGCAGCACTGGTTTATGTTTATTTATATAGGTGAGGAGGCAGCTTGAGACTAACATGTTCTGTATAGTCTAAGGAGCTGTTTGTGCATCGATGACGCATGGTGATGATGTTTTTACAAGAGCAGCCTGTGCTTATTCTTGAAGAATGTTTTTCAACACCGTCTTAGGCACAGACAATGAGATTGTTACAGGTAATTTTCAATTTACGCGAGTTTATTTTATGCCTATTTGGCTTAATGCAGCTGATAGAATAATACATTCTATTTGAATTTTAAGGCTTGTTCGAAATAACGCGAGTCAAGTCTATTTTATTTTTCTTAACATTCTCCCATTTAATTTACGCTTGTTTTTTTTTGTTTTGTTTTTTGTCTACACGATGTCTTTGGGTCTGAGTATATGGCATAAATTAAGAACTACCTGTATTCTGTTGGCTTTAGTCTCAGTAAAATGACAATCTTGAGACAGACAGGCCGTCCCTTCCACTATAGGAAAGGAGGTAAGCAAACATTTCTTGACATATGGTTAAGAAAATATCCAAGAAAAAAATCCATAAGAGGCACAAATAGCTTACACATATCCATATACCAAGGACTTTTTCCCCCTTACTGGGGAGGTAGCCAAAATCAAAAGGCATATACCCATTTCCACCCGTTTCATCCCCACATGCTCCACTCCCATTCACCACCCTCTCCTCCCTCTCATCTTAGCTCCTCATGGATGACGGGTCATCCCTGTATCACGCCCGCTGCCCAGAAGGGTCAGAAACAATGCAGCAAGACACAGCTACAAATAGCTTACCCAACTGCACATTTCATCGCATTTCTGGGAGGGAATGAAAGTTACTTCAAGACAGCCCCGCATGTTACACATCAAATAAAATTATGACCTCCTTGCAAGATTTTTTTTATAAGACACGTTTAAGAAATCTTTGAGATGCAACCTTGAAAAATGCGGGTGCAAACACTTTTGTAATAACCCTATCTCAATCTCTTCCAATATGGAAAGAATGGATGTGAGATTGCATTGATGAACAAGGATCACAATATGGACAGATGGTGTGTGAGTGATCTGCTATTGCTTTGTATAATAAACATTGCAGCTGATTACTGAACATCTTATCTGGTGACGTGATCGAAAGAGTCTTGCTGCTGTTCCTGCTGCTGGTCGTCGTCTCGCATTCGCGCTTAGTCGTGGGTTCGAATCCCGCACTCCTCTCCGATTCCCAGCAAGGACTGTTACCAGACCCAACTGTCCCTAAAGCGCATACACATAGGGCAAAGGTGACGACTTTGGCCGCAGCTACTTAGCGCCTCCTGGCGTAGGCGTCTCACCACCACAACTTATAACTTTACTCTAAATGTCGCCGCCAGCTGATTTTATCTAGTTGAGTCAAATAAAGACGGCAAGGAAGCAATGAAGAACCACTGAATACTCGGTGGACTCTCCACCTCCGGACTGTCTTCTCCTCTTCCTCTTCTTCAACTCCTCCTCGTCTTACTTCTTCTTTTTCACTTCTTCCTCCTCCACCTTCTTATACTCCTCATCCTCATCTTCCTCTTCTTTCACCATCTCTTCCTCCTTCCTCCTCCTCCTCCTCCTCTTTCCCCAGCTCCTCTTACTCGTCTTCCTCCAATTTTTCCTACTTCCACTCTTTCTCTTCCTCCCTTTCTTTTTCCGACTTCTCTTCCTCTTCCACCTCCTCCTTCTGCTCCTCCACCTCCTCCTCCTCTTTCCCCTCCCCTCCTCTTTTACCTACTTCCTTTCCTTCTCCTCCTCCTCTTTTTCGCACTCCTCCTCCTCCTCTAACTCTTCCTTCTCCTGCTCCCCCCCTCCCACCTCCTCCTCCCCTCCTCCTCTTCCCCTTCTTTTTCCTACTTCTCCTCCAACTTCTCCTGGTACCCATCTCTACCTCATCCTCCACCCCATCCTCATCCTCCACCCCATCCTCATCCTCCACCTCATCATCATCCTCCTGCTCCTGCTGCTCTGGGCGCGCCAGCAACACCCGAGTCCCTTCTTGTCTCCTACCAACTTTCTTTTCCTTTTATAATTTCCATCTTTTTTCTTCTTTCTTTTTCTATTCCTTCTTGGTCATTCTCTTACTCTTTTGGTTACTCTTTTTTCCCCTGCGTCTCTTTTCCCCCACCATCCTCTCTCTCTCTCTCTCTCTCTCTCTCTCTCTCTCTCTCTCTCTCTCTCTCTCTCTTTGTGTGAGTGTGTGTGTGTTCGCGTGTACAGATTGGCATTTTTCACATTTTCTGTCTGTTGGTCAAACATAGAAGTTTATTTGTATCCTCCTCCTTCATCTTCGGCCTTAGTCTTCGCTGCCGTTACTATTGTCGTCAGTAACACCCTCACCCTCACCCTGACCATAGCCACCATCAGAGCAAATCAATCAACCAAAACGAGCTGTGCAACGGGCACCCTCTTCATCGTTCCTTTCGTCATCATCGTCGTCACTGTCAAGGGCGATGATGACGTCACCATCCACCAACTAATCAGCTCGTATCTTGTCACCACATTCTCCTCCCTCTCCCTGTCCCTCCTAACCACCTCTCCCCCTCTCTCATCTCCTCTCCTCCCCCGCAAGGATACACTAATCCCTCTCAGGTTACCTCCTTCCTACCTATCTACCCCTCCTATACCTCCCCTACACCTCCCGTATTGCCACCTCCTCCTGGCTTCTACGTTTATCTTTGGAACACTTTTGCTTTGTT
>NC_134782.1:28850239-28882739 GCF_046742065.1 Oratosquilla oratoria
TGCATATTTTTATATCATAGTTTTTAGCTTTGCTCTTTCGCATTACGGACGACGGGTAGCTAAATCATATTGGAACTACGCATTATTGTTAAGCAGGTTTACATGTTTTAGTGTAAAGATTTCATTTGCTATGCTACTTTTTATACTAGTGTTGATGTGTGAATTATGTGACATGGGGTCCAGCTGGAGTTATTTTCGGTTTATACTATGCTCAATCTTTGTGATGTGTAACTTTTGTATTTTTCTGGAATGTAACGTATACCGGGGTTACCTAACCCAGTATACGAAGAAGACTCTCCCTTTTATATAGAGTTCCTATTGCTACCACTGTATTACCCTGAAGACGAATCCCAGACAGGATTCGAAACGTAGGAATAAACTTCAAACGAGTCCAATGTGTACTTTCTTAAAAATAAATAAATAAATCAATGAATAAATAAATGGATAAATAAATAAATAAAAAATAATATGTATATATATATATATATATATATATATATATATGTGTAAAATTCAACTACTAATTCGTTTATTTATTCTTCTGTGTATGTATTGGATTTACGAACAATCCGGCACAGCGAGGTCGTCCCTGAAAATGTCTTGGGAAGTGGAACAAGAAGAAAGCAGATATGGTTGGGCTGAAACGTGTTTTTCAGCGCCAGTAAGATGCCTCAAGTGTGGAGAGTTCTGAAGGGCGGCAGGAGACGACTGTGTTCTTGCACATTATGCACAGCAGCTGTTCCTTTCACACGTCTTCCTTTCACCTGAAGGAACTAATCGGCACCGACAGAGGCACGAAGCTTCTTGCCCGGAGTTCTGCAATTCAAAAGCATCCACGAGCTTCTTCTTATTATTTTTCTTCGGAGCCGCCCCCTCATGACTTCCTCCGAATCCCAACAAGACAGCTAACTGTCACGGTTCGGTCATATTTCGTTTTTTTTTTTTTTCCTTTTACGAGATCTTTTCCACTGTAGAAGTCAAAGGACCTGTCACTTACGTTGTCATACATGAAGAGTATCATTACACTGCAGGAAGCTCTCTGTATTCGCCTCTCCATGTTCACCAAGGACTAAAGGGAGATGAAAACCACTCAGACATGGTTACGAGAGCATTTCATTTTTCAGCTCAAACGTTTGATCAGAAGAGATCTTCTTCACAACAACTAATAACCCTTTGCTTTCGGTAAAACCAAAAAAATAAACAAATGAATAAATAAATGTCCGTTAATTTTAAGCCCAAGAGATTATGAACATAATGTAAAAATTTAACCAGGTACATACTCACGTGTACTCGTAAAGGCGCACACACACGTACACAGATACACACAGGCACACAAAGACACACACACACACACACACACACACACACACACACACACACACACACACACGCACACACACACACGTACATACACACAAACGACTCGATCACATGGGTCTTCGTGTTATTTTGTTGTGCATTAACCTTACAATAAACTATGTTTGGATCAAATTGTGTTATAGTGCTTTGGATTCCATTCAAGCCAACGCTGGTATTAAATCCGTTATATGTTTATGTTCCTATTGATAGGCTAGAACTGAATAAATTCATTTGTACATTAGCGCACAGTGTACAAGCTCCAATTTCACTGAAGAAGCAATCTAAGCAGAACCTATCATTGCGAAAACAAATCATGATCTATAAGCATGTTACTGACGACCTCCAGTGTTGAGATAGCCAACGTAACCTTGGCTTCAAGATAAGCCGGAGACTACAGCTGTTAATGCTTGATTGCAGTTTGCTGAGGTGGACAACCCAAGCAATTTGCTCTCCCGTTTACTATCAGATGTTATTATCGTTTCTCTATGCACAGCGATAGAAGATTAGAGAACGCATAAAAAGGTACTTCTCTTGTTATGGTTATTTTACTTCAGTGTGTGAACGATATATCGAGCTTGATAGCTCAGTTGTTATTTGTTTATGATTCACTAGTTAGTGCTGGGATAACAAGTCTGTTGAACTACACTTATAACTACCCTTCTCTCTTCTAGAAAAAAAAATGGGGGAAAATATCTGAGTCTGGAAGATTTTTATTTTTTACAATGGAATTGATCTTCGATGCTTGTTGATAATATTCAGATACACCATACGTACACACGCAAACACACACATACGCACGCACTCACACACACATATACACATATTACGTATATATATATATATATGTATATATATATGTATATACATATATATATATACATACACATATATGTATATACAGTACATATATATATATAATATGTATATATTTACGTATATATATATATATATATATATATATATATATATATGATATATACATGCATTTGCGTCAGAGTCATGAGCCACAATAAGCCATCAAATCATTATGAAGTCAAGCAACTCGTTGAACCAATTGCAAGGCCACAATCAGTCGCAGCATTTACTCCCTCAATACGGTCACGCCGCACATTTGTGTGTGTATATATTCACATACACACACATACACATATATATATATATATATATATATATATATATATATATATATATATACATATATATATATATATATATATATATATATATATACACCACCCGACATTGGCGAGAACAAAACTATGAAATAAATAGGTCACTTTATTGAGGAGGGAGGATACTGCTAAACATGACGGCCCAGGTTAAAAAGACGCAGCAGTCCATCGTTGGACTCCAAATCACCTCCTGAGTCTCTCATAACCACATCATTTATCTCTCCATCTACGGAACACAGACTGATAGACACTCCACGCTTCGAGCGGATGAGTCTACTCACTTCAACTAAAATGTGATGTATGAGCCATTTTCAAACGAGTTTTGAATGTGAGGCGTGTACGAAGATACGTGCATACACGCGAGTGTGCGTATGCACATACTGACACATACACACACGCATGTACACACATGCACACACACATACACATACACACACGTATATACACATACACACACACACAAAACCACATACACACACATGTACACAAGAACATTATTCATTCTTGAGAGATATGAAGATGCGTCTCGTTGACTATGTCAGATATCAACTGTACTGATAAGAAACAGCAGCAATATTCCTTAATATCCACATTATCGGTTAATGGAGCCCTATGTCATCGATGGGATTCTATGGAGATGAATAGAATGGTCTGGGAAAGGCATATTTTTTATCCCCCATCGCTGTCGAGGGGGGGGGGTTAGGCAAAATGGATTTGTATGAAAAGCGCGTCTCCATATTGAAGGGATTAAGATTTTGGACGTAATTGGCGCCAGGCCAAAGGTCAAAAGGATTTTGGAAATTTCTGGAATGCATTCTTGTGAATAATACACAATCTGCGGTGGTGGTGTGGGTTATGTAGTTATTGGGGTGGTGGTTATGGTTGTGGTTGTGGTGGAAATGGTAGTAGTATTGGTGGTGGTGGTGAAGAGAATCTTTGAATATATAAAGTATTTTTTTTATACTCAAAGAACCCCGTGAACCGGTACGCTAAGGGTGATGCGATATTGTGTATATAAAATGAAATACATAAACGATTTTTTTCTTAATTTTTCTTTCTTTTTTATACTCAAAGAACCCCATGCACAAGCGGTCCATTGTGGGTACGAGTCATGAAAGAAAAAAATAACCTAAGATATGAAGCAAAAATTTTGACTCGAGGACTACTGTCAATCACCTATATACATTTGTTCTGCCTGCCGTCAGACATTTGCATTCAGTTAAGGTTAATTAAAACTGTGCGCCACATATGAGTTAAACCTCTTGCGAATAAGCCTTACATGTTAAGTGTTTCAAATCTTTTCTTCGTTCTAGTTCAATTCTGACAACTTTATTCAACGTCAGAGACTCCTCACGGTCATAAACTTTCGTAGCAAGTTTCATCTTTTTCACCATTTTTCGGAGTAATTGGTAGTCTTCTTCCTATTAAACAAAGGTACGATCTATCATTACGCCACTAATCAGTGTCATGGTCTCCACTCTTCACATCTGACATATAATTTTTCTTTTTCACTTCATTTTTTCCCCTCTCTTCTCTTTCCCATCATCAAAGATGTTTTCTCCCGCTCTTCGCAATTAATGCTTCTTCTCCTCCCAGTCGTAATTTGTGCTTTGCGTCCTCTTCCCTCTCTTCCCCCTCTGCTATTCTCTTTGTTCCTCATCAGTTTCCTCTTCTCCACCCTCCACCCTCCTCCTCCTCAACCGCACCCAGTCATCTCAGCAGCGTAAGCAACAGCGTTTCAAGGATAAATCACACGAAGCTTGTGTTTACTGTCATGGCAATGATATTACAGTAAACATGTCTAACCACTGATATATATTTATTTGACAAAAGGTTGATCATGTTTTTATTAACATGTTTCTTTAAGAATTCGCTCCTTTTTTGGTTAACCAGATTAACCTCTGTCTGTCTATATTGTATGTATATATATATATATATATATATATATATATATATATATATATATATATATATATATATATATATATATATACATATATGAAGTGGGTGGGAAGAGAAAAGACTGGAGTCTTCTTCGGAGTTTTATTCTTGACTAGTTTTGCTACAAGCTTTTTCAAAAGATTAGTGCTACAGCGCTAGTAGAAGTGGCGTATATGTATGCCTGCATACCTTTCCGAGCATAATGGAACTCATATGTTACAATGACAGAAGAATTATTTAATTGGGAGTGAAAATTAATAAAAAATTAATTAAAATGTGGCAAGAAAATACAGTAACACTTGAAAAGAAAACTTATTATTAATAATAGCAAAAAGAGTAAAATAGAAATAAAAGTAAATGAACTAAAACAAAAATTTTGGTAAGGAAAGTGTGAGATTTAGTCCGGGGATCTGGTCCATGGTACGGAGTTCCACTCGTTGAGGGCATAAGTGGCTGTGATTTTTGTCCACTTTAAGTCTCCTGTCCTTTCGTTTGTGTTTTATTAATTAGCTATGTGTAAAGATTCGATTATTTTTCTTTGTTTTTTGCGTAGTCCTTGGGCGTTTGTCTCACGGTGGTGTCGAATGTCTGCTTTGGGTTCTCTGAGTCTGTCAGTTTTCTGTATGTTTCTCAGAGGACAAGGAATATTATATAAAAAAGAAATCTAATTAGCCCCTTCCGTAACTTTTCCTTTTCCTCTGTCTGCCGCTATACAATTCTCTTCATATCTCGACAAACCCTCGATAATGAAGGTATTGAAACGCCAACAGGCTCAGTAGCTTCTGTTCAATCTGAAGACAGGACGATTGCCCCTTTGGGTAAAACAATAGCCGCTTGTTTGCAACGTCACGATATTTAAGGTCATTGTATCGGGGCACTATTAAAAGTTCCCAGTCACAGACCCAAAATCCTTGATTGACTTTCTTGCTTATCCTGACTGTTGTCAGGTGATTTCATTCCACTAAAGGGGACAACTTAAAGGCATTGTATGCTTAAAACCATCTCGACTAACTCTGAGCTATATTCGACTATTGCCATTATTTCTTTCTTTCACCAAATTATTTTGTTTAGCTGAGAAAAGCCCCATGACATGTACAAAGATTAGACACTGCTTAACAAGGATTTCGATTACACAACCAAAATGTCGGTTTTTAACTGCAAAAAATAGAAGGTGAGGAACCTACGCCAGGAGGCGCTGAGTAGCTGCGGCCGAAACCGTCAATCAACAATCACTGCTGGGAATCGGAAAGAAGTGCGGGATTCGAACCCACAACTAAGCGAATACCAGACCAGCACGCTTCTGATGACGCCACCACCAGCGGCGGCACGCAGGTCGTCATATCCTCATGATGTCATCACTATGAGAGTATCATTTATTGTGCTCCATGATGATCTTCAAAATCATACTGTAAAGAGATACAAAGGAGGTCTCTGGAAGACATCCTGCTGGGTGTAAAAGAAGATAAACAAATATCCCTCAAGATGCAAAAAACATAAATAGCGAGTAATTAAAGATATGAACGCAGAAGACGTCTGCATGAAAAGTGGTTTTTTGTCCTCGCCTCCGAAGACATTCTTCTACAGGTAAGAAATGAATAAAAAAAAAACTTGAAGGCCCAATAATATAAACAGTGCGTAATGACAGATGAATACAGAGAGGGATATGCAGAAAAAAGAAATGGTCTTCATTCCTGTCCTCTGAAGACACGAAACTGTTGGTTGCCACGAAAGCGATACGACCTCCCCCGGGCATAGTCTTACTTCTGAAGACACTCTCGGAGTTTTCAAACGAAACCACAAAGGAGTTCTCGCTTCTCTAAATCAACAACGACATCGCCGAAGACCAGCAGCTCCCAGGAACATGATCTCGACTCGACCCCTTGGCTGCCGAGGAGGGAAGGTGGCCACGGAGATGAAGAAGAAGAAGATGCCCAAGCGACATCCAGAAGAAAAGGAAAACGTAACAGACAGTCGATAAGAAAGGGGTTAACCAAGATGGACTGCAGCCCATTCACTATGGGCAGTGCGCTCCAAGGAGTCCGTTTAAGGTGTGGCATGCGTCGTGCCAAATCTTCCTTAGTACTTGCCTGACTCTCTCTCTCTCTCTCTCTCTCTCTCCCTTTCTCTATACAGTATATCCCGTTTATGTGCTATTTGATTGTTTTATTCTGTATAGAGTAAAGAAAGCTGTATAGTACAATGAGTGTCACCTTTTAGGATTGCAACATCAATTTGAATCAATTTTATGACACGTGATAGTTTCTTTTTTTCTTTTCCCCACTGTTGCCACGTCGAGGTGTTACGGGCAAGACGGGTGGGATGGGCGATAGGTACTCCTTGTTATAATCTCAACGAGTGATACTCATTGCACTATAGTACAGCTTACTTTACTATATCCAGAATAAAAATATATAAAATACGAGTAGCACATTGACGGGAAGTAAGAGAGAGAGAAAGAGGCACGTACCAAGGATGACTTGGCAGAATGGCCACTAGTTTTAGTAAATCTCGACGTCTGCCAACCAACCACACTCTGAAGAATGGACTCCTTGGAGCGCAGAGCGGACGTAAGGGGCTGCTGCCACGTGTATGAATGGAATAACCTGCTGAAAGCCAAGAATAAAGAACAAATGTCAACCGGTATTGAAGAGGTTAAACAATGTCGCTTGACGAAATGGGGAAAAATCGAGATTTTATGGTTTCTTTCCAGCTATTCTTCACTAAGTATTGTGGCCGCCGTCATCTTAGGCAAAACAAGCTACGCCCCCTTTTATTCCCTGGCCTGAAAATAGACTAAAACCCTATGAACTGATAGATGCTCCTAAGAAGAGTTGTGACCTAACAAAGTCTTCCCAATAAAGGAACTTGAGAGCAAAAAATCTGACAAAATGTTCCAGAAAATGGATAATGAGCTGCTGACAAAAAGCTTTCAGGAGAGCTGTGGTGAGTGTCAAGAAACGGTTTTATAGAACGGTTAAGATCTGACCAAATGCTCTCACTGCCAGGTGGGTGGCCAGACAAAATGTTCATCGAAAAGAAATTGTGAGATGACAAAAAGTTCACAGAAAAGGGTAAGCTGACAAAATGCACACATGGAAGGCCTGATGGGCTGATAACATGCTTACAAAAAAGGATCGAAGGCTAAAGCCATTCTCCAAAGAAAAAGATAATTAGCTGACAAAATGCTCCTTACAGAAAAACGACGACTGACGAAATGTTCCTAAGGAAGAGTTGAAGACCTCCTGAATGCTCCTGGTGAAGAGCAGTGACCGAACACAACCATCCTAATGAAGAACAGCGAGCTGCTGACAAGATGTGCTCGCAGTGAAGGCACCGTGACAGCTGACATGATGCTCCCAGGGAAGGCTCGAGGGCTGACGGAATTCCTGAAAGCAGCTTTTGTATTCGGACGGCAGGGCTCGAAACGGAGGCTCTCAGAACCGGTTCCTCGGTAGTGGGATCGGCCCCGGCGCCCTCGCTCGGTCGAAGCGATGCACAACCCACGGAAAGGGAGGGAATCGCCTCAGCATCCAAACTCGTAATTCTTTAGCCAGATACATACGTCCGAGATGCCATATCTCAAGATACTGCACGTAGATCTGTACATAAGACACACACACTGTGTGTGTGTGTGTGTGTGTGTGTGTGTGTGTGTGTGTGTGTGTGTGTGTATGTGTGTGTGTGTGTGTGTGTGTGTGTGTGTGTGTGTGTGTGTGTGTGTGTGTGTGTGTGTGTGTGTGTGTGTGTATACGTGTGTGTGTGTGTGTGTGTGTGTGTGTATACGTGTGTGTATGTGTGTGTGTACGTGTGTGTGTGTGTGTGTGTGTGTGTGTGTGTGTGTGTGTGCGCGCGTGTGTGTGTGTGTGTGTGTGTGTGTACGCGCGTGTGTGTGTGTGTGTGTACGCGTGTGTGTGTGTGCACGTGTGTGTATGTACGTGTGTGTGTGTGTGTGTGTGTGTGTGTGTGTGTGTGTGTGTGTGTGTGTGTGTGTGTGTGTGTGTTTCCTGCAAGTGGCGCTCTTGAAAGAGAATGTGAACATCACCCAGAAGTATCCTCCCTGCTCTCACTCTTCGAAACACTTGAACATCCTCACCTCCATCCGGAGGTGCACTCCCGAGGGACAGACACTTGGTCCCCGGCATGACTCGAGATCTGTCAGTTTTATCCGCATTCCATCAACCAATTCAACCGAAGACTACTCTCCTGCTCTTATCACCATTAAACGACGTAGAAACTGCACCACTGCGTGCAAGTCAGACACAGTGGTCCTAAGCTTTTCCACAGAGAAATAGGTACGTATGAGATCCTGAGGATTATGGCCACCTAACGTGGGACCCGTGGCTTCCAGTCAGCTAAACTCGAAGCAACAATTGTACACACAATATATGAGCTTATATATGCATGTGAGTATCTATGTCTGCATTTATTTCATCGGTTACCCGAAATACACCTCTGCGAAATCCGCTTGTAACATCCTCTTCCATG
Source organism: Oratosquilla oratoria (assembly GCF_046742065.1). Lineage (NCBI taxonomy): Eukaryota > Metazoa > Arthropoda > Malacostraca > Stomatopoda > Squillidae > Oratosquilla > Oratosquilla oratoria. Next base: position 28,859,197 of record NC_134782.1, read on the forward strand.
AGTAGGGCGACTGACAGAGCCAGGCACGTCACTCCCGCAAGCTTACCCCATCTTGCCTCTCCATCATCTGTCTCGCATCCCCTTCTCCACGCTTCTTTCTCGGCGCCCAATCAGTAATAAACTTGCTCCATCTGCCAGCCTCCCTCCTCCTGGCTACTTGCCTCCCCGCCGCCCATTCACCATCCCTGTTCCTCTATTGCCCGCACACACTATTATCTTCCGCTCCAGTTCACTCTCCTCCCAACTTGTTCTCGTCTTGCTTCTCAGCACTACTCTTATACTTGATTCTTACATTGCTGTCTTGATACACATACACACACGCACGCACGCACAAAACACACACACACACACACACACACACACACACGTATACATATGTATACATGTATATATATATATATATATATATATATATATATATATATACATATATACACGTGTGTGTATTCATGTATTCATGCATGTACGTGTATGTGTATGCATATGTATGCGTGCATGTATGTATATATGTATGCATATATGTGTATGCATTTATGTATATTCATATATATATATATATTTTATATATATATATATATTTTTATATATATATATATATATATATATATATATATATATATATATATATATATATATATATATATATATATACATATATATACGTATATATTTTGCTGGTAACCACTAAGGAAATCGGAAGAAAACAGTAATTCCCAAGCGCTTTCGTGTAATTCACATCTTCAGGGGAATACAGAAAAAGTTGTGTTACAAAGAGGTTTAAAAATAACAAGATTATACACTAGGAAAGGAACAGGCAAGGTACGAGATGTCACAAAATTAAACACTAGGAAAGGAACTGGCATAGCACAAGATGACACGAAATATTACACTAGGAAAGGAACCGGTGAAGCACAAAAAGTCACATATGAAATAAGAATAAGTCTTGGTACACAAAGTCATCAATGAAAAAGAAATCTAGAGAACAGCACAATTCACCAAATTAATTTTGGTCACATACAACCTGATTACAAATCTTGTTAATGATGAAAGTAGTATTATAAAAAATTCTGAAGGTTCTACTCTTAATATCAGTAATGGCATTTATAAATTAGATAAATTCATCATTAACAAGATTTGTAATCAGGTTGTATGTGACCAAATTTAATTTGGTGAATTGTGCTGTTCTCTAGATTTCTTTTTCATTGATGACTTTGTGTACCAAGACTTATTCTTATTTCATATGTGACTTTTTGTGCTTCACCGGTTCCTTTCCTAGTGTAATATTTCGTGTCATCTTGTGCTATGCCAGTTCCTTTCCTAGTGTTTAATTTTGTGACATCTCGTACCTTGCCTGTTCCTTTCCTAGTGTATAATCTTGTTATTTTTAAACCTCTTTGTAACACAACTTTTTCTGTATTCCCCTGAAGATGTGAATTACACGAAAGCGCTTGGGAATTACTGTTTTCTTCCGATTTCCTTAGTGGTTACCAGCAAAATTTGTGGATCACGTGTTGTTTATAGTGATCTTTCTGCATATATGTATATTTATGTATGTATGTATATATTATATATATATATATATGTATATATATATATATGTAATATGTATATATATATATATATATGTAATATGTATATATGCATGAATGTATGTAGGTGCTCAAGAAAAAAAAAACAGTAAATGCGTCTACATCAGGTACTTCTGTTGGGAAGTTATCTGTGGCGGAATGAATCAGTCAGGACCGCGGCCATTTGGAGCGAGTCAAGTCACGGATGCATTCGTCTGCTGGGGCGTGACTGTCTGTCCCCCCCGAGGGGGGGGGGGGGAAGGTGCCTGGCGCCGCGACCGTGGGCCGTCAAGAGACTGTCTATCTCTTCGGCGTCGACGCGAGCCGCGGTACTGCCATCTGGGTTACGTCTGAAGTCCCCTGTAATAATTCCTTCTGTCCTCCCGGCGGAGCTGCTGCAAGATGCCACGGATTATCCTCTTCGCCTCGTACTTACAATGGGGGTTTCCTCAAGTGGATCCCTCCCGTCCTCATATAGGTATGTATATGTATATATATGTATATGTGTATGTACATATGTATATGCATATGTATATATGTATGTACATGTGCATGTACATCAACACTGTATGGTTGGACAGCCAAGGCAAATGGCGTTGACCGGATGCCTGTGGACTTGAACTTTGGTTCGTGCCGGTGATTGCATCTTCATAGTACAAAAAATATTATTTTTTGATAAGGTAAATCAAACGTATACTCAGCAACAAAAGCTAAGGTCGCACAGTGAAATTCAATGTCTAAATTTATCTATAGGAAATTTGATTTGCTTCCCAGTGGGTCCCTTTCCGCAGTACTTTGGATACTTCGGGTCCCTTCCCCTCAGGACTTCGGGTGACGTCATGTTTATCCCATGGAATGCTGATGTCGTGGTCATCCACCCATTCCATTGTTGTTGTTGTTGTATGTCAAAGAAGGTTAGCTTCAGTTAGGTTAAGATAGGCTAGGTAAGGTTAACTTAAGTCAGATTGGGTCAGGTTAGGTCAGTTTAGGTCAGGTTAGGCTAGGTTAAGTCCGGTTGGCTCAGCTTAGGTTAGGTTAGGCTACGTTAAGTTAGGCTAGGCTAGGTTAGGTTAAGTCAGGTTGGGTCAGGCTAGGATAGATTAGGCTAGGTTAAGTCAAGTCAGGAGAGGTTAGGTCAGGTCAGGTCAAGATAGATTGGGTTAGATTGGATCAAGTTAGGTCAGGTTAGGTGAGTTAGGTTAGAGTAAGCCAGGTTAAGTTAATTCAGTGGTTCGAAAGTCAGGGAAAGATTTTGTTGGGAAAGAATTCTATTCATGCCCACGAGCAGTAGTTCATGAGTGACACATGACATCGATCGCCCGAGATAAGACAAATTCCCAGAAAATGTCTCGGGAATTCGTGACGTCATGTCGAGTCCGATGAAATTTTTAACTTAAATTGACACACTTTCTGTGCCCAGACTTTGGTGATAGCTATTTGTTGGCTGAAGATTTATATACATATCTATTTTAACTTATTTGTTTATTCATTATTATTATCATTGTCATCGTTATCATCCTTATCATCATCATCATTATGTCATTATTAAGTTATTATTATTATTATTATTATTATTATTATTATTATTATCATTATTATTATTATTATTTCTATTATTTTACAGATATCCACGGAACGCCCCTTTCCCAGAACGCCATCAATCAATTACCGGTAGTTTTCATTTTTCTCCCCAGAACAGAAAGCGCCTGAGCCAATTCGAAACTCTCACAAATCCCGCCACTGCACATCACAGGAGCGTCCGCGTCGAACTTGATTCGAAACGCTGATCTGATGGCCCGCGCGGCGCCTCCTAAGGAGATCGAGTCTGTAAAACGAAGCTGGCCAATCCCGTCGCCAATTACCCTCTTAGGCGCCTTACTGGGATATTCCCGCGACGTCAAATCCTCTCTCCGCCAAGGCCTTATAAGATCTTCCGGGAGCAGCAGGAGCAGCATGTAACAGTATCTAATCGTTTCTAGCACAAAACGTGCAACTAGAATCGAGTAAGTTCATTTGTGATGGGTCTGGTTCCTTCTAAGTCTTCCTCGAGGAGCCGAAGCGACGAGAGGCTCTTGATGAGACGAACTTTTTTTTTATTCCTAAAGAACTGTAACACTCCTCTCCAAGGTTTATGTGGAACTGCCACTGGTATCACGATGAAATGACGTATATATCAAACCTATAAAGTTGCAACCCCTTGAGCGCACACATGTGTTTGTGAACCGTGGGGTTAATGATTACGACTTCTTGTAAGAATCTAGATGATGATTGCCCCTTTCGCTACCTAAGAACTGAGACACAACAGGGAAAAATAATAAAGAGTTAATTAAGTACCACATCATCCGGAAGGGGTTCAATCCAGATCGGTCTAAACCTTTTACTCCCCAGTGAGGTCATGCACAGCCGAACAGAATTGTTTTGAAGAAGCTGACAACAGAGCATTGCACAACTAAAGTCATTAGTGCATGTTAAGTGTACGGCAACTATAGGAAATACTAAACATATTTTCATTTCATTATCAACAGCCACACAGCACAATACATTTCTGATCCGTCCAATAATTTCTTTAGCGAGCAGAGTATTGATTCATATGTCAATTCACGGAGTTCATCTCCACCTGAGACAAATGCGTCTTAGGTATTGATACCTTCCCTTGCCAACCCAGATGTGTTCCCATATTGCCAGTAATGTCAATGTCATTTCATCAACGAGCGCACGCACACACACACACACACACACACACACACACACACACACACACACACACACACAGAGAAAGAGAGAGAGAGTACAAGCACTTAAGCAATTCTGAAAAAAAAACGCGCCACGCATGGGTCCATTATAAAAAAAAAAAAAAAAAAACACGAGTCGGTAACGCCAGCATCCCCGAGTCGAGTGCCAAAGACGCCAACATTCCCAGAGTGTCAACCTCACCATAATAATGCTTCATCATAGTCAACATCCACATGCAGCACTTCAAAGCCCGTGGCCATAGGGAGGCTGTGTTTGTTATTTCGCGCAACCACTAAACATTTATGTAGCAAGAAATTGGCACGTTTAAAGAACATTTTTGCACAAAGAAATACAAACGCTCACTGAACTTTTCTTTAGCAAGAAATTCATTCTCTCAATATACTTTTCTGCATTAAGAATTTAACACGCTCAAAATCTTTTTTAAACTAAGAAATTTATATGCTTAATATTTTTTTCTGAACAGAGAAATTAACAGCCTCACTGGAATTCTAGAATTTAAAAGAGGTGGATCTTTTTTCAGCATCTTCATCATTAGGGATGGACATAAAAGGATGAAGACCGCTCTCCTAAAGAAATCCCCTCTCTATGTGTCCGTAGGTTAAGAGTCAAAGTAATTTGTAGTCCCCTCTGTGCACGTGAGGTGTCAACAAATGGCACATAGTCCACAGTGTTGGTATACAAAGACTGCCACAACCACTGCAGTAACGTTAGGTTACGTTAGGTTAGGTTAGGCACATAGCCCACATTGTTGATACGAGTATACAATGTCTGTCACAACTACCATAGTTAGGTTAGGTAAGGTAAGATTACGTTGGGTTAGATTAGGCGCATAGTCCACAGTGATTATATAGAGTGAATGCCACAACCCCTACGCTTAGGTTAGGTTAGTTTAGTTGAGTTGAGTTTAGGTTAGGTTAGATTAGGCTAGGCTAAGCTAGGTTAGGTTAGATTAGGCACATAGTCTACTGTATAGTGTTAACATACTGTACAGTGACTGCCACAACTCCAACGATGCAGATATAGGTAAACCGTCCGAGGTTTCACAGCGAGATGGAACATTCAAAGAACATAAGAAGACTGGAGGAGACTGCAAGACACCATAAGGCAGACGGTATTGGCGTCTATCATATGTCGGTCGACATCTCACATCGAGCCAACATGCAAGGGAAGCGAGTAGTATGCCGATTCAACGCATTGCAGCAATAAGATGTCATTTCACGATGACACTTCCCAGAGATCAGGGAACCGATATGCCCAACCCCCGTGGGGGGGGGGTCATCTAGGGGGAATTTCCCCAAAGGGATAATTTTTAGGGGTTCGGATGCAGGACCTAAACTGTCGAAATATTTATCTTTCTAAGATATACAATTCTACTAGCTGTATGGACTGGAGGACATCTCGCCTTATTTTAATGTCACAGATTACATCAAAGTTATGTATACAGTAGGAGAAGGACAATCTGATATTTGGGGAAAAGGGTTGAGAGCTGAAAGAAAAACGAGCGCCATTCTTTTACCCAATACATAAAGACAAGTTACACAAGCAAGCCGTATTTAAGTGTGTATGGCCTGCAAAATTAGAATCTTCACCGAAATGAGAGCAAATATGTACTAAAACCAGACTTATTCATCACGACACCTATTTCAAAAATTTTATTTGTATATTATTTTCTTATTATATAGTGCGATTGTGAAATAACAATCTTAGCTAGCTAGAATAAGTAAATTGTCTGGCTAAGAATACGGTGGCTGAGTGGACAAGGCCATCAGGATTTAGAGGTCAGAAGCTAATTGGCTTCAGGTCTACTACAGGTGAGGGCGTGATGTCATGTATAGCCACTCCGCAGAGCGGGGAACGACTTAAGTTTCAGAGAGTCGAGTTTTTCAGTGGATGTCACCCATTTTTAGTTATACCGTCCTGCCAGCCTAAACGCAGTTTGTCACGCCCACAATAGCAGCAGCGTTAAAACCAGGTACTGATGAATAACGTGAAATCGTCCACATGTCTGTCCCTTCCACATCCAGACTGGTGTCAATATACCAGTTCATAAGAAACTCACAAACCAAATACCTATGGTGCTACAGCTAGCTAACGCACTTGCACAGCGTGCATTCATGCACGCTGTGCACACATTTACGCACGATCTTTCACACGCGCGCCTACGACTATTGCCAATTCTTCCTCTTGTCCCAAAAGGCTTACTACAACCTGAAGATCTGAGCGCCACGATCCCGCAGTATTCGTCATGTCACTGTCTCGGCATTGAGCCAAGCCATCGACGGCACTAAAACATGTTGACACTACTGTGGCAGTGACAGTAACTCCTTATTCTGTGTCAACGTGTCACAACCTAACACATACTCAACAACACCAGCACACACACAGGACACGTTCTCCCTGTGCCAACACCCTCCCGGAGGCGGAATTCCCTGAACATCTTGCGCTGCGGAGGGCTATTCCACTCATTCCTATGGTGTGACATAGAAAGGGTTACAGATTACCTCTGTCAATACCATTTTTATTGAGAGAAGACTCTCACCGCCAGTCTGCAATCCAAAGATACGCAACTATCACAACTTCCTAGAGTGCACTAGCCACTGTTGTACCATTACGTGGAAGCAACTCACTAAGTCCATGATCCCAATAAACGAGTCTCTCACAGCTCCCTAAAAGGTACTAGTGACTGATGTACGTACGTATCAGTGTAGGCAACTCCCTCACGTCATAACAATATAACCCAACCCGCACGGGATCGAATTTTGCGGAAAAACGTGAAGAAAAGGGAAGGCGAGGAGGGCCATCATATCATACCGGCAGTAAATCAAGGCTGAGGACACATGGCAAATGCATTCCTCACGTCAACGAGTGTGACAGTTCTTCAGCGAGAGAAGAAACAAAAACTAACTTTCCGGTACTTAGTATGGTTGTCTTATCCTCTTCCTTTGGTTCCCAGTTATCTATTTTCCTGTTCCTACGTCTACTTCGCTGATAATGACAAATTATGTCTTTATTCTAAATACCGTCAGATGACTTTATTTGGCCCAGGGAAATTCCCGATGGAGAGTAAATATTAGGCTGTAAGAGCATAACTAGAAAATAAGTTTTGGTTCCTAAGTTCTTTGATTGATAATAAAAAAAATCTAAGAACTTACATCCCTAGTCGTACTCGACGGGACACTGAATAAGGTGATCCTCGAGAAGAGACAAGTGATCCTTCTTGTGCAAGAACAGTGTAACTTGTCCTCGAGTACTTAATGGATGATTGTTCCCCCGGAAATGACGAAGATGTCTGGTCTGTCTTCGAAAAGGAACAAAAAGTGACAATATTTGGAGGTATAAGGTAAGGTAAGGCAAAGAAAAGTGAGGAGCTACTTAAGAAAGAATAGGGATGGGGTGGCCCTCAAAGTAGTCGTTCTCAAGGCTGGTCGTCCTCAAGGAGGAGGAAGGCCTTGTATGAGGCGGTCATGCAGATAAAGCAGCGCTGAAAGGCAACACCGACCTCAAGACGCTCTTGCAAGAACGTCTTCTCTCAATGAAGGAGGAGGAGGAGGAGGAGGGGAGGAGGAGAACGAGGAAGAGGGGGAACGGGAGAGTGTCGAGCAACGTCGGGAGTGTTTGTGTATGCAAGATGGAGCTGCAAAGGGCAGGGATAGAATTCTTTCCCAACGAATCCTTTCTCCACCTTAGGATCACTTCTAATCAAACCTAACCAACTTCTAACCAAACCTAACCAACATAACCAACTTGATCTAACCTAACTTAATACTGCTTGTCACACAGTAAAAAATCATCACAAGACATCGAATGTACGCGCAAATACAAGGTAAAAATGTGGTCGGCCGGAGAACATGTCACACGAAGATGCAGTGAGAAGGGACCCATTAGGAAAGAAAGGAAATGGCTGCAAGAGAGCAAAGGAAAGTATCTAAATGGTAAAAGCGTGCGCCTCTAGTATGTGGAGAATCAAGAGGAACCTCGTTCGTTAACTTCGCCCCATGTAGCCACTGTAGTACACGCGTCTACACAAGCAAAGATCCTGCTGCAGTGACGGGAGAGATGGGAATGCGAGGCGTGGGTGTGTGTGTGAGTGCGACAGGGAGCCTGCAGATGTATTGTATTCCCCACCACCCGCTGATAACCAGCGCTTCTGTCCCAGGGGACAATTCAAGTCTGAAGGGTTGGAGTCATGGAGGTGGCAAAGGAGAGATTTAAGGAGAGTGGCAGAAAAAAAAACCATGGTCGTCATAGTTGAGACAGATCAACATTTTTCTTTCTTCGAGTGGGGCCTCGTCTCCAGTCGTAAAATATTTCTTCGTAACTCTGGGCCGTAGGGGTATCATCAAAGTCCCTAAAATATGGGAAAATGTTGACTAAATTTCTTATGCAGCCAGTATCCTATACAATGGATCCTGACAACGTAGAGATGTGGAGCGCAACATGCGTTGGCGTGTGGGGGAGAGGAGGAGAAGAAGAGACTGCGGCGAGCAGTGGTAAATGGGGCGTACAAAGAGTCTGCAGAGTGCCTCCCTATTACAAAGAGTCTGTAGAGTATCTTCGTATTACAAAAAGTCTGCAGAGTGCCTTCCTACTATAAAGAGTTTGTAGAGTGCTTTCCTATTACAAAGAGTCTGCAGAGTGCCTTCCTATTGCAACAAGTCTGCAGAGTGCCTTCCTATTATATAGAGTCTGTAGAATGCGTTCCTATTACAAAGAGTCTGTAGAATGCGTTCCTATTACAAAGAGTCTGTAGAATGCGTTCCTATTACAAAGAGTCTGAAGAGTGCCTCCCTATTACAGAGTGTACAGAGCGTCATTCTACCAAGGAGGAGCGCCACGGAGATGAATGAAGTAGCTTTGGCGGGAGAAAGAGCAAACAGAAAAAAAGACACTCGGGAAGGAAGGGGAGACTTCCTATCCTTACAATTTCTCTTGATTAAAAAAGAAAATAATAATAATAATAATGAATAAATAACTAAAGACATAACAGAAATGTTAGATAAGTAAATAAATATGTAAAGACAAAAAGATACACAAATGTATACATAAGTAAACAAATAAATAAATAGATAAACATATTGACAAATCAATAGATAAAAAAGCAAGTTAAAAAAGAATGAAAAAAAAATAAAAAAAATAAAAAAGCAAGTTAAAAACGAATGAAAGAAAAAAGAAAAAGAAAAATAAACACAAATACGTCAAATAAACTAATAAACAAGGGATTAGGTAAAGAAATAAATAGCTAAACAAACAAGCAAAACGGAAGAAAGCTCATGTTTCCCTGTTTGCATGCCCCTCCCCCCCTCCCCCACTTCCTTAACCAGATATTCCCCTCCATCGTTGTGCTCCTTCCCAAAGGGGCACTTGGGAGTTGTAGCAGTCCAGTGCTTAGTGTGCTCGGACCGAATGTCAAAGGAAATGTGTTTGGGTACCTCAAACACACACATACACACACACACACACACACACACACACACACACACACACACACACACACACACACACACACACACACACACACACACACACACACATATATATATATATATATATATATATATATATATATATACATATATATATATATATGCTGTAAGGCTCCGGATATAAATGTAACAATGACTGGACCCATGCAGCCCTGCAGTAACCGGCCACGGTCCTTGGGCTTTCCCATGGATCTCTCTGGGAAAAACTTTAAACTGTTGTATGTGAATTATTGGTGTGGGTCTCTCTCTATATCACTCACTAGTAGCACGGGGAGAAAGAGGAACAAAATAGGGAAGAGGAGGAGAAAGGAGGGAGAGGAAGAAAATAAAGAGGAAGAACAGGAAGAGGAGGAGAAGGTGGAGAAAGAAGAAGGGAAATAGGAAGATGAATTAGAGGGAGAAGAGGAAGGGGAGAAAGGGGATATGGAGGAAGAGGAGGAAATGGAAGGAGAGGAAGATGAATTGGAGGGGGAAGAGGAAGGGGAGGAAGAGGAAAGGGAGGAAGAGGAAGAGGAGTAAAGGGAGGAAGAGGAAGGGGAGGAAATGGAGGAAGAGGAGGAAATGGAAGGAGAGGAAGATGAATTGGAGGGGGAAGAGGAAGGGGAGGAAGAGGAAAGGGAGGAAGAGGAAGGGGAGTAAAGGGAGGAAGGGGAGTAAAGGGAGGAAGAGGAAGGGGAGGAAATGGAGGAAGAGGAAGGGGAGGAACTGGAGGGAGAGGAAGATGAATTAGAGGGGGAAGAGGAAGGGGAAATAGAGGAAGAGGAAGGGGAGGAAATGGAGGAAGAGGATAGGGAGGAAATGGAGGAAGAGGAAGGGGAAGAATAAAAAGGGGAGGAAAAAGAGGAGGATGAGGGGGGAGAGGAGAGGGTGGAAAAGAAAGAGGAGAAAGAAGAAGAGAAGAATGAAGAGGGGGAAAACAGAGAAGAGGAGAAGAGGAGGAACAGGAAGAGAAAAAGAAGAAGAGGATGAAGAGGAAGAGGAGGAAGAGAAGAAAGAGAAAGAGAAGGAAAAGGAGGAGAAAGAGGAGGAGGAAAAGGAGGAGTTAGAGAAAAAGGAGGCAGAGGGGGAAGAGGAAAAGGGGAAGAGAAAGAGTAGGGAGAGGAAGAAAAAGAAGAGAAAGTGGAGCAAGAGAAATAGGACACAGAGAAGGAAGAGGGAGGAGAGAAAGAGGAAGGGAACAAAGAGGAAGAGGAGGATGAGGAGGAAGAGGAGAACAATCGTCGGTCGTTAATTCTCTTTAAAGATAGAAATAAAAATGTAAGGTCCGAGAACAAAGCACCAGCCCTACAGGGTTGCACCTCCAAATGAAGATGAAGGTGTTGATAGACTTTAAAGACGGGGCGATTGGGGAGATGCTCTCCTCCGACGTCCATTTCATCAGATCACAACAAATAAAAGGAAATTGCCTAGGCAAGTGCACCCTTCAAAGGGAATGTTGCAAATGTAAGAAAAAAAAACAGAGGAGAAAGAGAATGGGAAGAGGAGAAAGAGAAGCAAGAGGAAGAGGATGAAGAGGAGGAGGAGGAGGAGGAATAAAAAGATGAGGAGAAAGAGGAAGGAGAGGAGAAATAGAAGCAAAAGGAAGAGGAGGAAGAGGAGGAGGAGGGGAAAGAGGAGGATGAGGAAGAAGGGAAAAGGAAGATGAGGAGAAAAAGGAAGGGGAGGAGAAAGAGAAGCAAAAGGAAGAGGAGAAAGAGGAAAAGGAGAGGAAAGAGGAGGAAGAGGAAGAAGGGGAAGAGGAAGAGGAGGAGGAAGAGAAAGAAGAAGACAGGACCGATTTGCCCGTCGACACCTCCCTGTCAACCACTTTCAATTCGGCGACACATTCACAAAGGAAGTGTCAAAGTAGGGTCTCGATCCATTGATTCTCCGCTCAGCGAGAGGACAGACCCTCTGCTGAATGAACTTGCCTGGCCTGGCGCTAAACCCATGATATGCTCTACTTTGTCAACCTGCCTCCTCCTTCGCCCTCCTCCTCCTCCCCATCCTCACTCTTTTTCTATTCTTGTGATGAAAACCCCCTCTCCATCTTCTCTTGTCTCTCTTTTTGTCCTTTCTCTCCTTCTCTACCTCACTTTTTTTGCTCTCTCTTCCATTCTCTCTCCTGCTCTCTTTTCTTCTCCTTTCCCTCTTTCTCTCTTATCCTCCTTTTCATTATCCTCCTCCTAATCGTAATCAGCCTCTTTCCCCTCCACCTCTTCCTCCTTTTCCTCTTAGTTCTCGCTTCCTCCACATTACCATCTTAATCGTCGTCGTCATCATTCTTCTTCTGTGCCGCATCGGGTCGTAACTGCATTTCTTCTGTATTCCCCCACATCCTACCGTGACGTCACTTCCTCTTCAAGTTGACCCTTTCGCTGCTGTCCATGACCCGAACACTCGTTCTCTGACACCAAACGATTATAATCGACCGATGGACCCCCCCACACCCCCATCTGTCCTCTGGGCAGGAAAAGGTTTAGTTACTTCTGGCATATCAAGTGGTTATGACAGCCAGAATGACTGTATATTACAAAAGCAGTAAAAAGAGTTAATCATTATACATCTTAACCTTTACGCTAGACAGAGGTGGGGTTCCCTTACGATGATTGAAATCAAATGCCGTCAGCCACAATGAATTCATAAGTTTTACGTAACAACAATGGATGTGTATTTACTCCTATATGTATATTTCCTTTTATCTTAACTCACCTAAAGGTCTAAATTCTATATTTATAAGTTAGACCCAAGGCTGCCCAGTCTAAGATGCCCTCAGGCTTTAAGATAGACCTCAATCTTCAGTCACTGTCCAAAGTGAGTTTTAGATTCTATTCTGGCTGCCGCCAGACTATTTTTAACTGGGTGAGAAAACCCTGCCAAGCCTAAGGAAGACCGGCCGTCCGTGCCGGGTGGCACTTTGTCCCTCCTCAACCTGCCTCCGGCCTATTACCTTCATCACCGTGGCAGTCCCGTCCCCCCACCTCCCCCTCCTCCTACCGAGAGGCAACCCGCTGCCTCAAGACAGCCCCCACCGCCTCCCTCCCCAACCACCCCCTCCAGCCATCTATCAAAGCCAAGAGTTTTTTGGTGCCTCAGAAGGAAAAGGAAGCTTGGCGGGGGCAGGTAGGTAGCAGCCTGGATGGATGGATGGAGGTGTATGTATGTATGTATGTATGCACACCACGTGCACACGTCGACGTGTGCGCGGAACTAAGTCTGCATACGAATGGAAAGGGTACGAATTTGTAAATATAGATGTTGATTGGTTCTGTGTATCTAAACATGTGTGTGTGTGTGTGTGTGTGTGTGTGTGTGTGTGTGTGTGTGTGTGTGTGTGTGTGTGTGTGTGTGTGTGTGTGTGTGTGTGTGTGTGTGTGTGTGTGTATTCACTTGGTCTTTGGATCACGTGTTGGACTCGTGATCGACAGCTATTTCCCTCCTGGAAGAGAGCTCAGGGCTCGTAGGTCCGATCTATGGGTAATGCTATGACCTTGCACACACACACACCCCCAACTCCCCGCCCACGAGAGTTGGAGTAACACCCCTCAGCGCTGCGATACTGATATTATTTCAGCCCCGGGCGAGAGTCGAACCCGGCCCTCCGTAGTGGCAGGCCAGAGTGTGTGTGTGTGTGTGTGTGTGTGTGTGTGTGTGTGTGTGTGTGTGTGTGTGTGTGTGTGTGTGTGTGTGTGTGTGTGTGTGTGTGTGTGTGTGTGTGTGTGTGTGTGTGTGTGTGTGTGTGTGTGTGTGTGTGTGTGTGTGTGTGTGTGTGTGTGTGTGTGTGTGTGTGTGTGTGTGTGTGTGCGTAGTCCAGACCCACATACAATCCCAAGAATCGACGGCCTCCAGACTCCTGCCTCCCCCTTCCCGAGAGCCGTGGGCACCCTGAGCGAGCCCAGGCACACCACTTTGACTATAATTTCCGTCTTCCTTTCTCCCCTTCTCCCTTACCCCTTCTCACTCTCACTTGCCCCTTTCCCCCTTACTCCTTCCCCCTTCCCAGTTTCCCCTTCCTCCTTATTTTTTGCTACCTTCTTCTAGATAGGGTGACTTCGGACAAACAAGTAACAAGATCTTGACGGAACAGAAAGGCAGGCCACAAAAATGACATAAAATCGAGTATAACATATAAATGAAGAGAACCAAAGAAGAGAGAGAGAGAGAGAGAGAGAGAGAGAGAGAGAGAGAGAGAGAGAGAGAGAGAGAGAGAGAGAGAGATAAGACGGTAAAGAAAACGGAAGGGAAGTCCTCCTGACCTGAATAGAATCGTCTGGATTCATCTGGGAAGCCACAAGCAATGATGGAGGACACCAAGCTGAAAGATCCGACTGGAGGACCACGACCCCTTTTGTCGCGAGTCCGCCCACATCTGAATAAAATCGTCTAAATTTCGACAGAATAAATTATGCGAAGTGTGTCTTGGACTTGAAAGAGCCTATCCCTGCTATGCTTGAAGCCGCTTGTCCTCATTACAGTAACTCTGGCCGCCGGCGGATTACCTCGTCCAGTACAGCGAGTCGTGCGGACGGAAGTGATAAAGAATCAAAAACATAAAACTTTCCGGATTTTGTTCCGGAGAAAGACAATTCCAGGATGATGGAAGAGGAGGAAGAGGAGGAGGAGGAGGTGAAAGGAGGTCTTCACGAGATTCCTTGTGTCCATGATCCGTCCCCTGGGCTAACTAGAATTGCCCCTTCCTTACCCAGCAGTAAGATCCAGAAGAGGAGTCGCGGCACACGGAAGCGACTAGGCATGGAGCCGAGGCTTAGGTCGGTTGAAAGTGCGAATTATGGGGGGGTGTCGCCTTAGATGGGTGAATTATGGGGGAAGGGAAGCCAGGGGGACGGGGAGAGAACCAGTGGTGGTAGTGGGGAGGATAAAGGGATGGGTAATTGGGACCCCGCTCAAGACGAGGTGGGATGGGGAGGAGGAGGAGGGTACCAACCTCCGTTCTGGGGTGAAAAATCTTCATTTTTGTCTCTCTCTTCTCGCTCTCTCTGTCTCTTTCTCACCCCATCTTATTTTATTCTACTTATCTTACTTATGTTTCTACTCCATTTCCTTTTTGTTTTACTTTATTTTATTCTATCTTATCTTATCTAATTTTGTTTGATCTTATTCTACTTTTTGCTTTGAAATAACCTAATATTATTTCGTTTGATTCCTCTTTTTGTATTTTTTCATCTTAATATATAACATCTTGAATTATTACGATTTAATTGATATTTGTTTTATGGGTATAAGATGTATAAATAATCGAATTAGTTACTCTTTTCCCAAGGTGAAAATCAAATAAATTCAAACAAATCACAGGAAAGTGAAGAGAGAAACCAAAGGAATGTATGAGTTTTGTTTTCAATGTTGCTATCAGGGCTGTGATGGTTCAAGAAGGTAAAAACTTTTCGATTTTTTTTTTATGTCGTACCCATCTTCACATAATAAGAATTGTTTAACCCATTCAACTCCGATGACAAGATGTCTTGTCATTTGGTCAAATAAAACAAAAAATCATAAAACACAAAAATGTTTGATCAAACACCAGAAAAATATGACGTCAATCCTCGCTTCGCTCGCAGCGAAGCGAGGACTGACGTCATATTTTTCTGGTGTTTGATCAAACATTTTTGTGTTTTATGATTTTTTGTTTTATTTGACCAAATGACAAGACATCTTGTCATCGGAGTTGAATGGGTTAAGAGCCCACCACGCGCTAGCGACGATGTCATAGTCTGCTGTTGTTTTCATATAAAAAAAAGTTGTTTTTGTGGACTTTTGAGAAACTGCAATTTATAGCTTCCGTTCTATCTGATTTTTTGCGCATGTGTTTATGTGTGTGTGTGTGTGTGTGTGTGTGTGTGTGTGTGTGTGTGTGTATGCGTGTGTGTGTGCGTGTGCATGCGTGTGTGTGTGCATGTGTGTGTGCATGTGTGTGCGTGTGTGTATGCGTGCGTGTGTATGCATGTGTGTGTGTGTGTGTATGTGTGTGTGTGTATGTGTGTGTGTGTGTGTGCGTGTGTGTGTGTGTGTGTGTGTGTGTGTGTGTGTGTGTGTGTGTGTGTGTGTGTGTGTGTGTGTGCGTGCGCGCGCGATTCTGCCAGACCCAAATTACCCCTATGTTGTATTCTAGCCTCACACCTAACCTCACCGTGAGCTACCTAGCTCGTCAGCAGCAAAGAACCTGACAAACGCTCTATTACTTCCTCCAGGTACTCTGTATATAGTGGTATGAAGGGACTTTTCGTCCAGTAGTCTAGCGAGTGCAGATGAATCTTGTTGTTGTTCATGAGCTGTATTTATTAAACCAATTATGGAAAAGGTGGGCTATGGGAACTAGGTTGTATACGCCTGAAGGCTGTACCACATGTGCTAAAAAAAAGTATAATAGATAATGTCCCCATTAGTGCAGAGATTGACTGTAAGAAAAAATAATAATATAATGATTCGGAACTGGGTCATTCGCCATATCCTTGTTTCCCTTCCATCTCCCAAGCCATTTCCATCACTAGCTGGACAAAACACTTCAACAATACTCACTGTCATCACAAAACAACTTCTGGAAGGACGGCGTAATCCTTTTTAAAAACTCTCGGAACGCCAGTTTTCATGCACAAGAAAAAAAAGTCACAAACGTTCAGTCTAAGTACCTGCACTCGGCACAAACCAATTCAAAACTAAGTTGGCGCCACTCGCACGAAAGCCCTGCGATTGGCTGAAACCAGTCGCGAGATTCAAAACAATATGCTATTGGCTGAAGTGACAATGTATTACGTGAAGCATCCGCGAGATGACTCGCCTGTACGCCGGCGAACACGTATCTAAGCAAAAATAATTTGTCGCTCTATAACGAAAATAGAACTTATATTAATTGCATGAGAAAAATCTGACAAACGAAATTATATATATTTTTATTATTATTATTATTTCCCAATAACGTTAGGCATTCCCAAGAGTCATTTCTTAAGGTAGGATACTTAGGATGAAGGGCGAAAAGTAAACAAATACACTGCAGAGTAAACGTGACGTAACGAAATAAATAATTAGATAACGGCTCCCGGCGTAAACTAATAAAATCTACAAAGTCCATACCAGATCAAAGGGGTTTCCCTTTAGCCCAATAGGACAGCTCGGCGGCATCCAAGAAAAAATCAAGCGTTTAAAACATAAATCAGGGGATTCATCAATTGAGTTTGACTTAACCCACTGGTGTCTCTAGAAATTTCCTTCAGAGATATGATTCCGTGTGTGTATGTGTGTGTGTGTGTGTGTGTGTGTGTGTGTGTGTGTGTGTGTGTGTGTGTGTGTGTGTGTGTGTGTGTGTGTGTGTGTGTGTGTGTGTGTGTGTGTGTGTGTGTGTGTGTGTGTGTGTGTGTGTGTGTGTGTGTGTGTGTGTGTGTGTGTGTGTGTGTGTGTGTGTGTGTGTGTGTGTGTGTGTGTGTGTGTGTGCGTGTGTGTGTGTGTGTGTGTGTGTGTGTGTGTGTGTGTGTGTGTGTGTGTGTGTGTGTGTGTGTGTGTGTGTGTGTGTGTGTGTGTGTGTGTGTGTGTGTGTGTGTGTGTGTGTGTGTGTGTGTGTGTGTGTGTGTGTGTGTGTGTGTGTGTGTGTGTGTGTGTGTGTGTGTGTGTGTGTGTGTGTGTGTGTGTGTGTGTGTGTGTGTGTGTGTGTGTGTGTGTGTGTGTGTGTGTGTGTGTGTGTTGTCGTTACTGCATTTAGAATGTGGTAACTGTATATTACCTGCACTTCCATAATTAACTAACGCACATGGTTTGATACAAAAGGCTTGAATACAAACGGACGAGGAATATAATCTGCCCAAGAAATGACCTTTTTTGTACTCAAAATGGGTGCCGTAGCGAAGGACTGAAATAGCCTGGCGGCCACGCAGACGACAGGAAAGAAGGAAAAAATGCCACACATGACGGAAAAATGAGGTCGAGATATACTGTAATCAACACAGTGGGAGCAGGTGAGGTTTGAATGACGTAAAGTGATATAGTCTGGCAGCAAATATAAAAGTAAGGCTTAATATGAAAGGAAGTTGTCAGGATTGGGCTATACGAGAGACAGACAACCTCCTCACTATTAAGCGAATGCCAGATAGGAATTTGATAGCGTGAGGGAAACCAGAAAAAAAGCACTCGGCCCGGAGGGTGTAATCAACATAGCTAGAAGAAGAAGAAGAAGAAGAAGAAGAAGAAGAAGAAGAAGAAGAAGAAGAAGAAGAAGAAGAAGAAGAAGAAGAAGAAGAAGAAGAAGAAGAAGAAGAAGAAGAAGAAGAAGAAGAAGAAGAAGAAGAAGAAGAAGAAGAAGAAGAAGAAGAAGAAGAAGAAGAAGAAGAAGAAGAAGAAGAAGAAGAAGAAGAAGAAGGAAGAAGAAGAAGAAGAAGAAGAAGAAGAAGAAATGGAAGAAGTAGAAGAAGAAGAAAGACAAAAAGGAACCTTGAAGTATCCAGAAAAAAAAAGATAAATACCACGTGACACGAAACATGTCAATGAAAAAAAAATCTTTGACGAAGTCTTTGGATTATGAAGGCTCAATTCACATGGAATTAATGTTTGGAAAAAAGTAACTGAGCACTTTGATAATGAAAAAAAGTGAAGAAATTGATAATGACATGGAAAGCTGCAGTAAAACTGGAGGATGTTAATCATCGAGTCTCCATTCAATACGGTGAACTTTTGGTTCTGATTAGAGACAGGAGGTGACTTTATTCGTCTGAGAGGTTATACTTTGACTTGAAGGGATATTCGAGCCTTCAAACCATCTTTCAGTTCAAGGGTCACCTTTCCAGCTGAATAAAGCTGTTTGTCCTTGGCCTGGGCCGGCTTAAGAAGGAATTAGGCAAAAGCTGGTTTACCAACAATGTTGTTAACGAATGAAACAGAGTTAGTGGCCATGTAGTGAGCGATGAAACAATTGGCTGTTTTAGGAGATTAGACAACTTAATGGATGGGAATCATAGGTGATAATAGACATGGATCTGCCTTGTGGAGTCTTTACGGTCTCTTGCAGTCTCCTCCCCACCCCCCATTCTTATGTTCACCGTGTTGAAGAGTGTATTCTCGCCGCGAAGGACAGCGGGCGCCCGCGATATGATAACCTTTCTGAGGTTCCTATAAGAAAAGTCATCTGATTGATGCCAACCTGAAGAAAGACTGCTAGGGAACTTCGAGAAAACGAAGACATTGTTATTAGGAGACCCGACAAATCTGTGGTGTTCGTTCTCCTGCCAAAATGTGAGTACTGTACCTACAAAAGATGGATATGATCTTGGGAGACGCCTCTAAATTTGAACCAGTCTCCAGGGATCCCACCAATTAGTTGAAATCTAAATGCAATAATATAATTGATGCCGTTAACGCTAAAACCGGTGGATTCCACCTCTCCCGCATTTCAGGGGACCATTGTCCAGGCTATGCTGATGGTAACGTGAAAACACATAAACCTAACCACCCGCTTACACCCATTATCACCCAAATCCCCACCCCCGCCTTCAGCCTAGCCAAAACTCAGAACAACCTTCTCTCTCCCTACACTCCCATTGCCTGGTTGTTCAAACCCCCTAGAGAGTTTATTGATTTACTCCACAGCAAGGCATCCACAGACCCTATTGCATCTCTGGATGCCAAAATATTTTTTAACAACGTCCCCGTCGATGAGAGCATAGACTTCATCATGGACGATGTCTATCATTCCTACCATTAACACTTGGGCATCCCGGAAAATCTGTCGCGTGTTCTACTTGAAGCCTGCACCAAAGAATCCCCTTTCCGTGGACCGGATGGAAAAATGTATAGGCAGGTGGACTGTGTGGCGATGGGGTCCCCACTTGGGGTCCTCTTTGCCAACTTCCACATAGGTCTGGTGGAGAGAAGAGTTCTATCTGTTCCTAGTCTTTGTCTTCTCACGGTAGATATGTGGACGACATTTTTGTGGAGGTTAGAGACCAGAAACACCTCCAAGATCTACGTGAGGCGTTTATCAGTAGCTCTTGCCTTAATTACACTCTCGAGTTGCACGATAATGGTTCCTTACCCTTCTTAGACGTGTTTGTAAAGCTGGTTGAGAACAAATCCGTGAATTCAGTTCACATCAAAGAAACAAATGAAGGAAGATGCCTGAATGCTGAAATAGAATGTCCCACCTCTTAGAAAAGAAGTGTCATCTGTTCGTATCAACAGAGCATTCGCTCAATGTTCTACATGGCCCCTTCCTCCATCAAGAGCTTCAACGTCTACAGCAAGACCTAGTGAACAATGGTTTTTCCAACAAGGACGTCCAGTCTATTATCAAACAAAAAAAGGACTCATATTTGAGTAGTGACAACCTCCGCCGTGAGAGCCCCCCCCCAACGATCCTTCTCATTATAGATCTTTTATGAATACAGCATACCGTACTGATGAAAGAGTCTTGAAGGAAATAGTTGAACGTGGAACCCACCCCACAGACCCTGAGGACAAGTTGGAGCTCCGTATTTTCTATAAAAACCTCAAAACCTCTAACCTCATCTTAATAAATAACCCTTTCCGTGCCCAAAACCCCCTCAAAAGAAGTAAAGTCGTGTACGAATTTATCTGCCTGCACGAAGACTGTAAGCTTCGCCCTTCTTCCTATATAGGAATGACGACAACTTCTCTTTCTCGACGCCTCACTTGCCATTTACAGAACGAAACTCCAAAGAAAAAAAATTCAGGCACACAACACTCAGATCCTGGATTTTGCCAATGATAGCCACCAATAGATCCTAGGAGCCCTTTATATAAAGGAGAAGGATCCCACCGTGAACATACAAAATGGAACTACTTCACTGACTCTGGCTACTCTACATGGACACTTGGTCACCACCACATACAACTCCAGAAGAACAACGGACAGAATACCACCAAGTTAGCCCACACTACAAACAAAACCAGAAGAACATGGGACAGATTTCTACAAAGTCCGCCCAAGGACAAAATTTCTGTGACTTCCCCCAAATTATCTGTAATCTCTCCTAATTTTCATTTTTGTTTGTATCTAACTTATAACTATGTTGTACCAAATAAATTCACTCCTTGAAAATGCTCCAAGACGAGCGAAACGTCGCACCGTAGCATTCTATTTTGCCTCCCCCCGAGGAGCCCAGATCTATGAAAAAAAGCGGTCAAATTCAACTCAACATGTATAAAAGAAGAATTACTGTCCACTTTTATTAATATACATACACACACATATATATATATATATATATATATACATATATATATATTTATATATACATACACATATATACATACACATATATACATACATATATATACACACATATATATATATATATATAGATAGATAGATATATAGATAGATAAATGGATAGAAAGAAAGATATGTAGATAGATAAATAAATAAGTAGATAAATAGACAGATAGAGAAGGAAAGAGAGAGAGAGAGATAGAGAGAGAGAGAGAGAGAGAGAGAGAGAGAGAGAGAGAGAGAGAGAGAGAAGGGGGAGGGAGAGTAGTGAGGGGGTCCGGGAGAGAGATGATCCGACGCGTATGCATGGCAACACTCCAAGGCCGAGTAGTGCCACAATTGGCAAGGCGAGAGAGGGAGGGAGGGAGGGGCGAGAGAGAAAGAAAGGAAGGAAGGAAGGAAGGAAGAGGCAAAGGGTGGAGTCGATTCGCTTGACGTGTCCCGCGCATCTCGTGTACGCCGCTAGGTTTTTTTGTGGCCTTTTACACAATTGTACGTGAATATGGGTAGTTTCAGGTTAGTTCTTGCGATTTCGGTCTATGTTTTATATATGATACGGTCTGGTAAATATGTGGTTCTTCAATTTATTTTGGTGGTTTCAGTTTATTTCTTGGGATGTCTACGTATGTTTTAAATACAATACAGTCTGGTAGTGTATATACACTAGGTATGTTTATGTGTGTATGTATGTATTTGTATGTATGTATGTATGTATGTATGTATATGTATGTACGTACGTATGCATGTATGTATGTATGTATGTATGTATGTATGTATGTATGTATGTGTGTATGTATGTATGTATGTATGTATGTATGTCGGTATGTATGTATGTATGTATGTATGTATGTATGTATGTATGTATGTCGGTATGTATGTAATGTATGCATGCATGTATGTATATATATATGTATGTATGTACGTATGCATGTATGTATGTATGTATGTATGTATGTATGTATGTATGTATGTATGTATGTATGTATGTATGTATGTATGTATGTAAGCATGTGTGTGTGTGTGTGTGTGTGTGTGTGTGTGTGTGTGTGTGTGTGTGTGTGTGTGTGTGTGTGTGTGTGTGTGTGTGTGTGTGTGTGTGTGTGTGTGTGTGTGTGTGTGTGTGTGTGTGTGTGTGTCATCTTTCATGTAAGGAGACGTCAAATGACAACAGAATCAAACACATGAAAAAGGAAAACATATCACATATTCATCTGTAAATTTGTGCAAGTCTCTCACTTAAACCTTGACGTTCAGAATCTGTGTCACTCTTGGGATGCCAGAGAGCAGCTAATTGGTCTATAAAGATAGTGAGCCAACTGAAAAACTGCTACAAATGTCCCAGTAGACTAGTGTACAATTTAGCCAGTGGACCTTTGAGCAACGAAATTATTTTCTTCTGTCGCCAGAGGGCATAAACGTCCTTTGCATTCGTCCACTCGAATTCCAATGGAAAGCAAAGAATAAACAATTTGACCTCTGGCTGACCTGTGCATTTTAGTAAGATTGTTCCAGACCCTACAAAAATCGGTTAAGACTTACATATTTCCCTTAAAAGTGCAAAGACCAGAGGGGAGATTGAAACCGTTCTTCAAGATTTTAAGTAGATTTGATAAGATCACAATAGAGAATATTTTTACACTGAACACTACCGAGTTGGGAAGTAATGGCTTCAATCTGTCAGGATGTAGATTTGACATAAAAGTAGAGAGAAACAATGTTCCCAGTGCGTCGTCAGGAAAGAGTGTAAACTTCCCACTGAAGCAATTAGATGTAGACTTTGTAGTTTTAGAAATCACTTGGATAAACGCCGGAGCAAAATGTTGTGACGTCTGTTAATTAGCTATTTTGCTTTTTATTTTACTTTTTATTTGACTGTTTAAATGCATGTTTACTTGTTTATTCTATAGTTCCTCTCCATTCAACCTCGTTATGGACTGAGAGGTCACCTGTTGCCGTGGTTTCTCTTTGCAACACATTGCAATAACTGAGTATAGGTAAAGCATGAACTCCCTCTGAAAGAAACGTTACTAATCATTACATTCTGGCCGCCGCCTAGTGATTTAATCAATCTTTGAGGCACCTCTTTAGTAAGGTGGGAATTAATAAACAATAGTAATAAATTTGTCTAACATTAGCCAGAATCAAGCTTATGGAGTCCGTCACGATGGCAGAGGTGCCTTATAATGTATCCGAAATAGCCCACGTGATATCGATGCAATTTCCTGAAGAATTTCAAAAAAAGCTAGGGAAGTCATAAAACCAATGCGATCGAAAGACCTCGGAACTGCCCCACTGGCTCACACGAGGCTCGGTAATGGTTACGGCATGCGCGTTAACGGAGTGCTAAAATCTTCGAATGTGAGCAACCAGCCCTTTTCCTTACAGCTTCGCCGTCTCGGCTGTGATCAAGACGCCACTAACTTGACACTACCGACCCATGAACTCGTGTTCATCAGCCCCCAGTAGCGCGGAACACGACCAAGCCGCCAGGGACCGCCCGACCCGACCCGACCCGGCGCGTCACCAAGTCTC